>NC_142109.1:29004642-29162500 GCF_056152115.1 Neolamprologus brichardi | reverse complement strand
CGTCACCTGATGCATGGCTGACTGACCCTCCTGTCCTCTGATATGGCAGAAAGATGATGTTGTAACTCAGAGCGGTACGAAGAGAAAGATAGATGAGAAATAAGAGAAGGAGAAGGGACGAGGACACAAAAGAGACAAAACAGAGAGATTCTTTAGATTCGGAGTCCCTGTCTCTCAGCTGACATTTCAATTAAATTGGTATCACAGTTGCCAAGAGTATTGTTGACTTCATATCTTTTTTCACACTGAAGGATTTGAATTATTTGAAAAAATGCAAGAAATGTGCCCAGCTAAAGCAGGAAAGGATAGACGTGTCAGAAACCGTCTCAGGTTTCACTGCACTTGACAATAATGAGATGTCTACTTGTAGAAAAGAGCAGTCTAAACAAACAAAGGTAGGGAACAGCCAGGGAGCGTGTTTGTTCACAAAAATCAAAATTCACCTAAAAATTAAAGTAATTTCTCTTCACCGTTCCACACGTAGAAACTGACATCTTTAGTTTTTTTTAAATCTTTTCTTTAAACATCCCACCAGGTTTCTGTGAATGTCACTGCAGCCCAGTTCACCCATTAAAGTCAGCCTGGAACATGACAGATCTTTGAAGCTGCACCCCACCACTCTCACCGGCGATGTTCCTCTCCTTACTGCCTAAAACAATGAGATCTGTGCTGTGCTGTATTTCAAACCCATTGTGGTAACATTATTGACAGTGGTGTATTTCTTCAGAGTGCCCTAGCTTTATTTCTTCCATTCCTTCTATTGCATCTCTCTTTCTATTATTCAGAAATGGCATTTTATATGGTGTTGTATACCCCCAATGTCCTTGACGAAAAACAATGGAGATGTACAGAATGCTAAGAGGCACATAGGCGTATCATTGATAGCAGCAGAGAGCTATCAATCTTCGAAACAGATGGCCTATCAGTCGCATTGCTTTGTCCTCGACATGTCTACACTGCTTAGAGGTGACCTTTAGAAGATAATTCACACTAAAGATGATGGTATATGCTTGATTCAACTTAAAGTGAATTAACTTTAAAAAAAAAAAAAAAAGGACACCATTGTATTTTACTACTTTCAGAATTTTGATAATCAATACTAATGTACATAATTAACAGTACTTCTTATATTTTCATGCCCTGCTTTTTTTGGAAGCTAATGAAAGCTCGGATGAAGTGTAAAATAAATGATTAGGCTATAACCAGCTGCCCATTGTTCCAGCAGCACATCCCGCTTATCAACTGCTCCATGTTGGCTTTCACTGCACAAGAAAGAGCAGCCATGTCAATCCTCATTAATTCTCCCAGTGAATTAGAAGCAAAGTAGATGATAGGAAATTAATGTCTGCAAGGAGATACTTAAATTATTCAACAGTAACAGGATTATGATGAAAGATCCCTACACTGACTTCTTTCTCTTCTATCCGCATCCATTCTTCTCTCACTCCTCCACCACCCCCTCTTCCTTTTTGTGCTTTCTTCAGCTTTTCTTTCATTTAAAGGGAAATAGCAGCCGTTGCTTGGGCTATATATATGTATGAGTGAATACATACATACAATACAATCCTGCCTAATACTAGTTTTGTCCCCATTGTTGGTTTTGGTGTTACATCTTACCATGCATTAAGTTATTCTAACACTTTTGTTTTCATCTTTTAATCCTTAAAAAATCGAGTACATGCATTCAATTTTTCCTCCAGGAGGAGATTAAAGTATATTCAGAGACCAGTCTTGTTTGTTTGCATGGTATTCAAAAATAAAAAGAAATAAGGAATATTAGCAAAATATGGTGGAATATGACTTACATGACTGAGAAGCCAGACTAAAACCCCAAAATGAACTGGTGTATAAATGTGTCTGTACATGTTTGTATGTGTGTGCGTGTGTCTGTATGTGTGTTTGGATGTTTGATAGAGAGAAAATAGACACACTGCACATCTGGATTTAAAAACAGCATATTTTTTCATTGGTGAATGTCATTCATTTAGAAATACAGTCTAGTATTTTTTTTAATTCATTATGTTTGTTGTGCAGATTTCAAAGATATACAGTGTTAATTACTCAGATGCTTATCTACATAACCAGCCAAGCTGTTCCCTCCTAGTTTTAGTCTTAATGCTTAGTGGTGGTAAAGGTCATACGACAGAGATCTGTGGTATCTGTGGTATTTTTATGCGATAACATTATCATTACCATTTTATGTGTATGAATCTGTGTTGCTAGAACAAGAACGGGAATAAGTGACCCACGGTCACTGTTTACGAATTTCTATTACATTTTGACTTTGACACGTCTCTGCGTATTATCAGTGACATTGTTGATGATGATAAAATGGTAAATTGACTTTTCTACTCCACCTGAGCACTCCAAGAGATTTATCCAAGGAGTAAACATAGCTCATTTGTGATTGATGACAGTGATAATGAGGTGAGTTGTTGAGGATATCTGTAATTTCCTGTAAGTATGCGTTGCTGTTTTTGCCTCCATCAGCTGCGGTTAGCTCCTGTTCGCTGCTCTCACTGAAGGTTTTGTTGAAGTAGATCTTACATGGGTAGACTCGTACTTAGTAAACAAACTCTCATGTGATATTAAAATCTAATCAAACTATTATCTGATGGAAAGTATTAGTATTAGCAGTTTTAGGACATTCGAGTCTAACATTTGCTGTCCTAATGTTAGCTTATAGCATTATGTTGTTGTTCCATCCAGCTCTTGTCTGCTTTCCAGGGATGGGAGGGTCACATGTCTAATCTGCTGGAAATAACTAATTGTGACAACACCAAGAATAAATTAGCATATCCATGTAGGTTTTCTTATATTAGAGCTCTGGTTTCATAAGTGAACCTTGTGGTCAGGACATAACTACCTGTCTGAGCGATGTGCACATGGCTTTACATGCAAAACCTCCCATTTCTCAGATGTTTGTGTCTTGAACCCTTTTTCCCTTTTGCTCTTTAGGGCTGACCTTGCAGCTTATAATAGCCGATGTACATCACCAGTTGTACAGGTAAAATAAAGCCATTATTTCATTTGTTTCTTGGGTTCGGGGACTTTGGATTGATCTTTCCTCTTTGTTTAGAAAGAGGAATCAGAAGCATGTCATCCTGCTCAACTACAATTTAACCTGAGGATTCAGCAACAGATGTAACAATATATCAGAAAATACTGACATTAGTGAAGTTGTTCTAAAAAAATATCTGAACTGTAACTCTATATATTATGGTGCAGCAGCATTCCACATTCATTTTAATCAGAGTACTCAGCCTTTTCATTCACTGAGCAATGCTTTGAAAAATGATGCCGGCTGAGTTTTTATAAAAGGTAGATCCTCCAGAGTGGAAGAGTGGAAGAAGTTATGATCTAAGTTTGAGTTACAGTGGGGCAAAAAAGTATTTAGTCAGCCACCGATTGTGCAAGTTCCCCCACTTAAAATGATGACAGAGGTCAGTAATTTGCACCAGAGGTACACTTCAACTGTGAGAGACAGAATGTGAAAAAAAAATCCATGAATTCACATGGTAGGATTTGTAAAGAATTTATTCGTAAATCAGGGTGGAAAATAAGTATTTGGTCAATAACAAAAATACAACTCAATACTTTGTAACATAACCTTTGTTGGCAATAACAGAGGTCAAACGTTTACTATAGGTCTTTACCAGGTTTGCACACACAGTAGCTGGTATTTTGGCCCATTCCTCCATGCAGATCTTCTCAAGAGCAGTGATGTTTTGGGGCTGTCGCCGAGCAACACGGACTTTCAACTCCCGCCACAGATTTTCTATGGGGTTGAGGTCTGGAGACTGGCTAGGCCACTCCAGGACTTTCAAATGCTTCTTACGGTGCCACTCCTTTGTTGCCCGGGCGGTGTGTTTTGGATCATTGTCATGTTGGAAGACCCAGCCTCGTTTCATCTTCAAAGTTCTCACTGATGGAAGGAGGTTTTGGCTCAAAATCTCACGATACTTGGCCCCATTCATTCTGTCCTTAACACGGATCAGTCGTCCTGTCCCCTTGGCAGAAAAACAGCCCCATAGCATGATGTTTCCACCCCCATGCTTCACAGTAGGTATGGTGTTCTTGGGATGCAACTCAGTATTCTTCTTCCTCCAAACACGACGAGTTGAGTTTATACCAAAAAGTTCTACTTTGGTTTCATCTGACCACATGACATTCTCCCAATCCTCTGCTGTATCATCCATGTGCTCTCTGGCAAACTTCAGACGGGCCTGGACATGCACTGGCTTCAGCAGCGGAACACATCTGGCACTGCGGGATTTGATTCCCTGCCGTTGTAGTGTGTTACTGATGGTGACCTTTGTTACTTTGGTCCCAGCTCTCTGCAGGTCATTCACCAGGTCCCCCCGTGTGGTTCTGGGATCTTTGCTCACCGTTCTCATGATCATTTTGACCCCACGGGATGAGATCTTGCGTGGAGCCCCAGATCGAGGGAGATTATCAGTGGTCTTGTATGTCTTCCATTTTCTGATGATTGCTCCCACAGTTGATTTTTTCACACCAAGCTGCTTGCCTATTGTAGATTCACTCTTCCCAGTCTGGTGCAGGTCTACAATTCTTTTCCTGGTGTCCTTCGAAAGCTCTTTGGTCTTGGCCATGGAGGAGTTTGGAGTCTGACTGGTTGAGGCTGTGGACAGGTGTCTTTTATACAGATGATGAGGTCAAACAGGTGCCATTCATACAGGTAACGAGTGGGGGACAGAAAAGCTTCTTACAGAAGACGTTACAGGTCTGTGAGAGCCAGGGATTTTCCTTGTTTGAGGTGACCAAATACTTATTTTCCACCCTGATTTACGAATAAATTCTTTACAAATCCTACCATGTGAATTCATGGATTTTTTTTTCACATTCTGTCTCTCACAGTTGAAGTGTACCTCTGGTGCAAATTACTGACCTCTGTCATCATTTTAAGTGGGGGAACTTGCACAATCGGTGGCTGACTAAATACTTTTTTGCCCCACTGTATTTCTGCAGAAGTGGATGGCACTTTTTTTTTTTGCAACAACCAAATACCAAAAATGTTTTTGCTGATTTTGGGAGACATTGACAAGCAGCAACTCCAGGCAAGAAGAGAGATTGGAGGGGCTGTGGAGACATTTGAAGATGTTATTGTACTATGACACCAGAGACTGAAAAATATACTGTATGTTCTGCCCATACAGTCTGTGCCTTGAATAGAGGCATGTGCCACTTCCGCTTACACATAAGGATGGTAAAGGGAAGAACATTGTGTCCTAGTAATGATCAGTGAGTTTAAGCATAGATGAAAAATAAAAGCATTCTGCCATGCAGAAGCAAGCACAGTAAAGTGAAACTGGAGAAGAAAAACAGCATCTGACTTTGAAAAGGAATTAATATAACATCAGTTTCTTCAAAGTAAATAATAAATACGTAAATGTTCTGGGTATTACATATTTATTACACAATCTAAACTTAAATTAGAGCTCTTCTTGTGTTGTGACTGAGGTCTCTCTGTACTTTTAAAGCTATTTAAAACAGAGTGCTTTGGTGAACCTGAGCGATGCCCCAGTGCTTGCCATCTCAAATTATGTGAGAGAACATTTCCACCTTGGTTACCAAATGTGGCAATTTAATTGGGCCTGCTGCATCAACAGAAGTGCATGGTACCTGTTAGTGTATTCATTCTCTTTTGCTCTAATGAACACAGTTATCTAATGAAAGACTCTTTTTTTGTAAGAATATACTGAAAGAACATGACTGTACAAATGAAAAACAAACCGGTTCTCTGTAGTTGAAAGGCCTTGATTATGAGTTCCCTCACTAAAGTTTCTATAGTGTATATTCTTTTAGCACTAAGTAAGATATGAGGCAATTTTTGGAATGCATAAGTTATAAAGCCAAATGTACTCACATCACATTTTGCTTTTACACAGTCTAGAGAAAAGGGTCCTTAAATGCACCACAGCTGGCTCTCCAGACTGAAGCATGAATTTGTTAAATGAAGCCACAGAACAATTTGTCCCACTCACCAACCGGTGCTTTGTCCTTAGCTGGCGCTGCAGGATGACCTCAGAGCAGTAACCCGAGGCCAGGAATATACAGCCACTGTGCTCTAATTATCAGTTGCTTCAGGTAATGGTCAATTAAATATTCATCTGTGTGGATTATAGGGACATGACACCAGACTTGCATGAGTGGTGTCTGAGTTTAACCTCAAGCGATTGTATAAGCAGGGTGGGTCTGTAAATGTTAATGTTAACACCATAATGTGCCCAGACATAGACTATTAATATGAAATAATATCCAGTTCTTTTCCCAGTCACAGCAGGAAGTACACATTTTCCCCCTCAGCTTGTCCCTTAAACCCTTATATTTAAACATTATTTTGAGCAATAGCACTTCTAGACAGAGTGTAGACTTTGTGCAAATAACTAGGGGAATGAAAACAAAAGGTTTCCCTAATGTCACAAAGCCTCAGGACCAGGTTAAATGTGAAGCATCTGATGAATTTGCTCTAACGAATTATGCAAAAAAAGAAGAAAAAAAGGGAAAAGGCAAGTGGAACAAAAGGATACAGAACAGTTGATTCATTGTTTCTCCTGGGGTCATGGAGAGAAACCAGAGCAGGAAAGAGGCAGAGAGAAGATGTACAACTGGAGCCGTAATTAGACACTAAGAGCAAGGAATAGTTTACAGCACATAGTGGACATAGCTTGTATCAAAGCTATTGCCATGACCCAGCTGAACGGAAGGACATATTTGGCATCATGTGGATCTTTCCTACTCTACTGTATATGTGGGAAGCATAGGTTAGGACAAGCAGCAGCAAGATCGCAGAATAAGGCAGCAACTAAGGAGAAGCTGGGTTGTAAAGCAGCTTGAGGATGGGAAGTGTCAGAAGGCTAAAGATGCTTAAATACTACGCCCACCTATATGAGATTTGCAAGTAGGATGTGTGAAAGGGTAACAGCTCAGCCACAGCCTGATGTGGGCTGGCAGTGGAAATCAACTGATCTGCCTGGATTGAAGCTGAGCTTGACCTTACAGGATGCTGCTGTGCTTTATTTTTAGAAAATAAGAAGAATAAAAATTCTCACCACAGTGCAAAATTTTAAATACCTATAGACTATATTAATTTGTCTCTGCTTTTATATGCCACAACTGGAAAACCTCTGGGCTTAAAAGTAATATGAAAATGTCACAAAAATGATATCTGTACATGTTATTGGCATGGTAACACTCAGAACAGCATCATATGTGTTTACTTTAAGTAGGTATCTCACCCTCTGCAAAGCATTCACTCCGTAGCTCCCAGACAGCGATCAGAGAAGACGTCGTCACACTGAAAGAAAAGAGCGAATGAATCCTTTACTGACGCCAGCATCTATTTAAAACCAGCAGATTGAGTAAGCCAGATGTCAGATGTGTTTTCATATTAGTCACAGCTCACTGGCAAAAGGGATGAAGTTGGCCACATCAACAAGACATCCTGGCAACCAGCCAGGGCTACTCAGGCAAACACAGGCGACAGCCCCATCAACTGAATGACAAAGCTAGGTGGCTAAGATAATGTGATGTAATTCATTGACAGTGCATTTTCCTACTGAGCCATTCAAAAGCTATCTATATAAAACTGAGCTAACAAATGGCAGACAGAACTATTAAGCGCTACAGAAATGAGGCTCTTTGTCATATTCATACTGATGTTTGTATTCCAGCTTAACTTTTTCTCCCCTTTTCTCTTTAAACACAGGTCTCCATTGTATCAAAGAGAATAGAAAACAGGGCTACGGCTGTTTCAACTGAGACCTCAAGCAGTTCGTCTTGATTCCTGCCAACACTGCATCGCATCCATTTTTTGCTCTCACCTACTTTAACTTGAAGAGCTTTGAAAAAAATGTGACAGAGCATGTTGAGGGAATAACCTCGTGCAGGCTAAAGGGGTTACATGTTAGGCTCTTATGTTATTTCAGTGATGGTATGCAGCTTTTTCTTCGTGTAGTGTTTGACATGATTTTGTGCTTGAAAGGGCACTTTTGAAAGACGTGATACTACAGCACAAATACTTGTGGCTTTGATTAGAAGCTTTAGATGTTTTTCTTTGGGAACTATTTGATTAATGTCACGAACTGCTATTTTTTATCCCAGAACAAAAAACAACAACTTTTGTTGTGTCAGAACAGAGAAATGTGCCAAACATGCTGTGGCGTTGGTTCCCCGCCACACTGTAGTACTAGTGGACACCAAGAAGTAACAGTTATCTTTTAAGGAACTACAAAACCCAAGTTAGAGGAACTTGGAGTTCAGTGGGATAAGTCACAATTTTAACTGAACATGCTGACATTGATGTTTACTTAGTGCTTTTAATTGTAACATCAATAGGACTTTTAAAAGCACCCATGTGTCATTATAGGCCACATCAATGAATCATTTGCTTCCCACCATTCTGTCACTATTCTGTCCCACCAACCTTCTGCATGTCCTCCTTCACTATATCCATCTTCTTTGTAGTCTTCTTTTCCTCTTCTCTGGCAGCTCCATCCAATATATTCACTATTCCTTCGCTTTACAAGCCAAACCATCTCAGCCTTGTTTCTCTAACTTCTCTCCAAATCACTTAACCTGTGGTCCCTCAGATATACACATTTCTAATCTTGTCCATTCTGGTCTCTAACAATAGAAATCTTAGTATCTTCAACTCCTCTCTGTCTCTCTTTTTTTTACTGCCACCTTGTGCCACTCTTGTCCATTGCCTGTGCCTTGGATGGTTGACCCCAGATATTTAAACCCGTCACCTTTCATAGCCTCTACTTCTTTAATTCACACACATGTGTTACTTCTTGCATTTACTGAATATCATTCTTCTTCTCTCCAGAACATACCTCCTCTCCACCCCACTCTCACTACAGATCACAAACTCATCTGTGAACATCATATTCATTCTATTCACACCATATTCATACTAATGCCTGACATCATCTATTAACCTGTTCTTCACTATTTCAAGTAAGAAGGTGCTTCTAGTTGATCTCCTGTGTAATCCCCCCGTCATGAAACAGCTGTGTAAAGCAAGCAGGATAGGAGCCCCACTGTAACTCATAGGCTGAACGGAAAATACTACAAAACTAAACTGGGGAATTACAGGAAACTAAACACACAGAGCGGCACACAGAAAAACACACAGCCATGAGGGAGATCACAACACTGGACAGAGGGAAACAGAGGGCTTAAATACACCAAGAATGACGAGGGAACAGGAAACACATGGGAACACAGCTGAGACAAATTAAGCACAATGAGAGAGAAGAAGCAAAACTGAACATGGAACGCGAGACTGTCACAATAAAACAGGAAACGATGAAACAGAAGACAGACACACAAGCTTCACACAGGGGTGGAGGAAACGAGAGAGGGCGAGAGGGAGGACAAGAGAGACATGATGGGCTGGGGGTACGGCTGTTCGATATAACGATATATATGGGATGACGATATAAAAACGTCTATCGTTTCATTTTACGCTATCGTTTGTTTCGTGGTGTCACAAAATAAACTGTTTACGGCAATATTTTTTTCATCGTTTTGATGGTCACTGTAGTGGCTATATTAATTTCTTAAAGTTCTCTCTTTCTCTTATATTTAATATAACCACACTACGGACGGACAAGCGCCTGTTTTTATGCATTGTGGTTAGCAACAACAACGGTAACCGCTTGTTTATGTTCTACATAAACCTTTCACAATAAAGCTCAAGATCCTGTTGAGACTTTTCAAAATAAACTGAATCACATGAAAGAGCAGATTATTTACGGATGAGAAGTAAAAAAGAGCCGCCAGGTGCTAAAAAATAAACCTTAGACTCAAACATTAGAACAGGCTTTTCCCCGCAGCACGCTGTGTAATAAATACTCACAAAGAAAACGGCGGCCTTTACAACATGTCTAAAAATGTATAGTTTCATGCATCGGTTAAAACACTCGACTCCAGCCACATGACGCGCAGCAGGAAACACTTCCCGCAAGACGAGCTGCCCGAGATTCACAGAATTTACAGAAAATGTTACATTTTTGTGATTTATATCGTTATCGGGACAATAGAATTCTTATGTCGGGATATGAGATTTTGGTCATATCGCACAGCCCTAGCTGGGGAACATGGATAAACATGATAGACGGGGTGAACATGGAATGAAACACAAGGAGAGGAACATGGGAACAGAGAAGGGAAACAAGACACAAGGACACACACATGAACATCGAGAGGGACACCGAGGACAAGGACACATTGCGAACATAATAGACAAGAACTAAACAGGGAAACCTGTTTAGGTCCCTAACCCTGTGTAACCCACTGTGGCTGGGTTGACATACAGCACTGAGGGGGGTCATAAATGGCAAATGGCTTGTATTTGTATAGCGCTTTACTAGTCCCTAAGGACTCATCCACCCATTCACACACACATTCACACACTGGTGATGGCAAGCTACATTGTAGCCACAGCTGGCCTGGGGCGCACTGACAGAGGCGAGGCTGCCGGACACTGGCGCCACCGGGCCCTCTGACCACCACCAGTAGGCAACGTGTCTTGCCCAAGGACACAACAACCGAGACTGTTGGAGCCGGGGCTCGAACCGGCAACCTTCCGATTACAAGACGAACTGCCAACTCTTGAGCCACAATCGCCCCCATAATTATAATTATTCAGAATTTAAACAGTCTGGTTTATTGTTCATTTATCCATTCAAAATGTATTTTACTGTCAACCTTGCACAGTTCCTACTTGTTTACTCTCAGGACAGTAATCAACATTCTGATAGAGTTTTTATATTCGCATGAGAAGCACAAGGGTGAATTGAAAGGCCAGATAGTTATAAATTGGAATGATATGCCAAGCTTATGTCTCCACGCACAGACAAGGCTAAATAACAAAATGATTGATGCTTGAACGAAGTTCTGCAAGATCATGTGTTTCCACACACAGCATTTCATTTATACAGGCATTTTGCCAGTTTAACCCTGTGTGTGTACAAAGATAGATAGTTTGAAAAGCAGCAGAATCTTATATAGTTGGAGTTTTGATTCCTAATATAGGCCAAGAACAAAATTACTGGATCCTACTTTCTAAATAAGCTGAATGTCATCATGGTCAATGTCATTTTTTCACATAAAAAACACTATACGTCCATGCCCACAGGCAAATCAAAAGCATAAAGCAAGTCGGCATTGTGCTTTTCAGAAAATGTGTTAAAACATCTGAGCAACAAGTCAATTACAAGCAATGTTTGACTTGCAGAGGTGAAACAGAGGCAACTGAAGTGAAAAAAGTCACACACCCTTTTTTAATTGCCCACAATGCTTTGCAAGGCTGATATAGAAGCTAATTTAAATCTATCTAATGTATTCATTTGAATTCATGGGCGTAGCTAGAATTCATTGAAAGAGTCTGGATGACCTTCAGGATTGGTACAACAGCTCAAAATCAATCCAGTCCACTCCATTGTTGCTTGTTAATGCAAACACATGCAGCACTTCTTCTGCAATCTAAACAAAGAAAAACAAAGAAATAAACAAAAAAAATGGAGAATTAGGATTTGATAAGCATTAGGGTGATATAGTTTAAAGAATGCTGTAAAGTAGATTTAATGACAGTATGACAGTATGATTCAGTAAAAAGGACTAGATGTTAGAGTCCCTGATAATGTATTGCTTTAGATGGAGAGACCCTTGAGGGATGGCTGATATGAGGAAAGGCAGCCCAGAAGCTTTACTAGCAGCACACATCGTTGTGTGCCTCAACTTTCGGTCTTTTACCAAGGCTAATCTGCCATTTTTTCTTCCTTGGTTAGGTTTGATCTAGATTATCATTTTCAAATCGTCAATAGTGGACTCTGGATTCCTCGGGTGTGTCGGCCAAGGGCGTAGATTTGGTTTTGGCATTGGTGGGGACAGATGAGTCAACCACCGAACCCTGCCCTGTTCCTCTTTTTTTTCCTTTTTGTTTTTGCTTCTTGATTTTTTTTTTAAAAAAAGGAGAAATATACTTGCCTACATATGCTATTCTACATGCTTTTAAACCATTTAAAATTACAATTCATAGTTTTGTATGTGAATTATATAATGTTAAATTACTATTAAACAAATGACTAAGTATTTTATACTTTAGTTTACTTCAGCCATATTCCATATAAATCAGATATCATACAAAAATAAAAATAGCTTCAAATACAGTCATGACAATAAAAGAATATGACTTTAAGGACTTAACAACATTACTTCAGTTATAGTACACCAACATCTCTTATACATTAGCACTAAGGGAACACTGAATGACCTTGTGGGTTTTGTCCATAAAACTACTCATCTAAGATTACCACAAAGTAACAGATCTCTTTGCAAAATTATGCAACATTTTAGGCACTATTGCTCCTATCAAATCAGTGAGCTGGGATGTTTTACTCTAAACATGAACTACTGTTACAGCAACAGACATGGACTACTGGTGTCCCACACAACAACTCAATGTCCACTATGTGAAGGAGCCAAACACATGCCTTCTCCTCTCATTAACTGAGATAAACTGCTGGCATATTTGTTTTACATCTATACTGTCCAGTCTCTCCTGGTGGACATGGCAACACGTTATTCATGGTTACATACAATTTTAGACTGATGTGGACCAAAGCCTAAAACGATGTGCTGGGAATTTGCTGTTCTCCCAGGTTCAGATATTTGAAGTTTGCACAGCTACATTCTCGCCTAAAAATTTTTAAAAGTTTATTTTGCAACCCAGACAGAGTAATAAGAGGGGCACTGAAATTCGGGATTGTCCGAGAAAAAACGGGAGGGTTGGCATGTATTGCCTTGCATAGCCTGTAACGTTATTATGATGGACAGATTATATGAGTGAACTTGACTTTAAGTGACTTACATGTTTCTTTGAAAAATACTTTCTTATATCCAGGTTCTTCCTCTTTGCTGCCGTCCTCCTCTCCTCCTCGCAGCGCAGGCTTGCCGCTGCTAAAACTAAACAGAGCTCCCTGAAAGGCACAGCCAATCACATCGGCCATATTTGTCACATGATATAGGACTCCAGTAGAGAACGTAATTTAACTCTTTCTGCACCGCTGGGTGAATGAGACGTTGACAGATCGCTTTTTTAAAATTTCTATCGGTTTTGTTTTTCTTTACTCGAAGAGATCAAATTATTGGTGGGGACAATTCAATAATCGCTGGATATTGGTGGGGACACGTCCCTTCCGCCCATGCCAAATCTACGCCCTTGGTGGCGGCCATTATCACTAGACACCCACATCCAAGGAGGCCCTGCCAGGGTTGATCAGGCCCTGGAGAGTGTCACTGGTTTATGTTAAATTGTTATTTCTCTTCTTCTTTCTCCTGTTTAGTTTTCTACAGTTTATTTTCTATCTATTCACTGCAACTGAGAAATAATACTTACCTCTTTAGCATTTATGGAGCCTCACTTCTTCAAAGGGATAGAAAAGGTGATGGAGAGAAGTAAGACAAAAGGGGGCAAGATGGGAGAGAGCAGAGAGGAGAGCCGGAAGGGGGAAGCCGGAAGCCGGAAGCTCGATTTGGCTTCCCACACCTCCCCGCCAGATCGGGCTGTACACTCTGCCTCCCCACTGCCTCCCAGAAAAGGGGAGAAGAGCGGAGTATTTCTATTTTCCTCACGGTTAGCTGACTGCCTTAGCTGCCCAAGTGATGTCAACCCTTTTTAGCCATACCCAGTGACTAGTCCTCTCAGCAGTGTTAGCTAATTCTCTTATAGCTATTAACTATTAACTATGACTATTAAGCCGAAGGAAGAGATGGCCAATAAGGTAAATTGGTTATTTATTTAGCTCTGACAAGGTGATTTTTATTGCCGGTACAAGACTCATATGCTTTGAGAACAAAACGATGAAACAAAAAGCCACTGCAAAACATCTGGATTTAAAAAAAGACAAGAGCACAAAGAGTCAAAGGTCTGTTTTTCAACTGGAGAACAATTTTGGCTTAGCAGGAAAACAGCTGAAGTTGAGATGAAGGTCTGCACTTCGGTTACTAAGGTCATCAGAAGGCAGAGTCAAAAGTGCAGCCAATCCACAGCCAGACATGCGCTCCACTTTAATAGAGGGCGCCCATCCAAAGGTCAAATCACTGGCAACAAAATTTGTCAGAGCTTCATTTAAAATGATTTTTTATATTATGAAAAAAAACCCCCAAAAAAACCCACACACAACAGCACAAGATGCAGACATTTTCCAATGTCACATAAAATGGAAATTTTTTAACAAGTCTTGAAAGGGTCAGACGGGTCAGACTTGTCTGGACGGAGACACTCGAGGAGTTCTCTAACAGAGAAATTTCATTTCTACAGTTTAGCCCTCTCAGGCTCAAATGAAACTTTTTGTTGCTAATGCACAACCAAGTCCTGCAGTGGTACTTCTGAGTAAAAAAAACTCATAAAATATGTATGTGGGGTAATCAGGTTGTTAGTGTTTAACTGTTGCAAATATGCAACGCCTGCCTGGAGAGGGTTAAGTGCTCTTTGAAAGACAGCAGGCTTTTTGTAGATGGTCGATTAAATTGTTGTCTATGGGGGCACGGTTTAAAACCTTCAGAGTACATTTCATAACCCACAGATAAGAGTAAAGTGGTCTTTTCTACTGGTTTACACTTTTAACCATTCACGCTTCCCTTGCATGCAGACAGCACTAATGTCCTTGGAATTTATCCATTTCCCATTTGTAGCAAAAAAAGCAGCAAAAAACCATGAAGGGCACCAGTAGATCCTCTGATGTAAGCAGTAAAAGTGTTTACATAAATGTTACTGAAACAACTGTTTCAAAAAGCAAGATGTATTTATTACCACACCCATCTGCAGCCGATGGACAGGTTTTTTAATCTTCGAATTGCACTATACTGCCCATAAAATAGAGAAAAGATGAGTCACTTCAGCGAACGAGTGGAGGCAGCGTCTTAGTCTTGTTCAAAGAAAAGCAAGCACAAAGTGTAGAACATAATGTGGAGAAATGGCTGTGATGTTTGTTTATGACAGATGATGTTTTCTGTTTAATAACCAGAGAGGCATGAGTGAATCATAAAGATGAAGCCTCTCTCATCCTTGTAACTGAAGTATAGGAAGGAGGGTGATACTGAAAAGCACACTCATCTGTGATGACTTCAGCTTTTGGACTAAATACTAAACAACCTCCAAACTCACATGTATTCTTAATGATTTATTACCCAGGTGTTGCCTTATCTCCATATCCATGACACTGGTCCAGCCTGCCGTAAATAACCTTGTGTCCTCTCATTAGTAGGACAGCCATGTCTCCCTTTGGCCTCGTTGGCACATACCCACACACAAACACACACAATCCCCTATGAGACCTGGCCAGCCATCACCATCATAAATCCATGGGACGCACAGTCTGGCAGCGAGGGCCGGGCAGCTAATTATCCAGACATGAGGAGCTGGCCATGGAGGTGACCCAGACGGACAGATGGGGAAACCCAGATATGCATATGCAAGCTGGTGGCAAAATGTCGCGGGTCCTCCGCATGAGAGGTGGACACCCTAATCTCACTTCATGACCGAGAATTAAGTAATCAATTGGCTTTACCCACTTGTTGCTAATTAGGGTCACTTAGGGTAAGCATTTGGCTTACACTGGATGGAAAAGAGCCTGGACAGGTTTCTCCTCATTGCAGGATCTCACTGCCGAAAGGCCACTGTGATATGTGAGGTTTTTTTAAAGTGCAAAATATAAAATGCTATACAACCACTGCATGTTTTAGTTTCTAGACTCTATATGCCACAGCCAAAATCTTTTACTCATTCAATAATAATAATTATTATTATAATAAAGAACTGAAATCTTGAGAGGTTGAAAAAAAAAAGCAAATTAACTTCTTTAGGTTTATGAAGACATTTCACCGCTCATCCAAGAGGCTCACTTTATCAATAGTGCATTAGTGACCCTCAGAACGACCTCCACTAGGGGTTAGATATCTCAGGCTCTCCGCCATTTGTTTTCTATTGAAGAAGCCTCTTGGATCAGAGGTGAAATGTCTCCACAAACCTAAAGAAGCCTGTTGGCTTAAGAGCTCTTAAAAGCTCTTAAGATTCCCATGACCTGTGAAAATACTTTCAAAGCCAAAGATCACAAATTGAAAAATGTTTAGCTATGAGAGGTGCAAAGAATGAGGCTGGAAAGGTGGGGTTCAAGGTTCTTTATTTGTCACATGCATAGTTATACAAGTATAACACAGTGAAATGTAGCCTGACACACTCCTCAACATGTGCAAAAATGGGGGGGGGTAGAGGAAGAACATTATATATATAGAGAGAGAGAGTATATACATTGGGTGAATGTGCAGTAGTAGCAGCAAGCAGGTGAATTCTGTACATTAATATGAATAGACATCTGACTATTTTACAGACAATATAAACATATTTAAAATGAAAGGAATTTGGAATGTACATTGTGCCTGGGTTTAGACTGTCTGGAACAGAGTCCTGTCTCAGTCAATTATAGATGATGTGAGAGGGGTGTTATAGACACTGTAATATACTGGTGGAAATATTTAAAGTATACATGACTATATACATTTATACATTAATTTATACATTAACCCAGTGGTTAGGTATCTGTGGTTGGTATTTCTGGAAGAAACCTACAAACACCTAGAATTATATTTACACCTGTCAAAATGCAAGATAAGAGGTAACTCTGGATAATCACAATGTTACAGTAGAATTACAGTACCCACTCATATTTAATAAGCCCGATTCATACTTAAAGGAAAGGAAGAAACGATCTTGTCAAGTGAAAGACAAAATGAAAATCAGTTCGACTTGTAACAGTCTTTGGATATTTTAGAACAATAATCCATAAATGTAGACTTACAAATGAGTCAGACCACTTCCATTCAGAGCTGGCACTTGGTGGCTGTCTCCCACCTGGTGTAGTCACGCTCCAGTGGATCGACTCAGTGGGGGGGAGATCAAAGCTCGCTAGACTCAGCCCAGCTGCTGATAGAGTCATACTACTGCTGCACTGGGTATGTTAATGGGGGAGGCACTGACAGACAGGCGATGGCGGCCTGCTGTGTAGCAAGGTGCCAGAAAGTCAAGGTGCATAGATGCAGTATGTGTGTGACTGTTTATATCTGTATGCAGTGGACTTGATGAGCAGACTGTGAGTGGGCTGTGTGAAGTGCCAGGAAAGGTTGGGGTGCTTTATTTTAGTGTCGCATTAAAATATTTGTCATATGAAATGACTAGATAATTTCTTAATGGGGAGGAATGCATTAGACAGATAGCTGTTTCTATTTCTGACTCTATTTGCAAAAATCAGTCAAAAGTCTGCTGTTGGGAACTAAGCTTGAGCTTGACACCAGTCAGTTTAAATAGTGTAACATCAGAGATCTATTTAAAATTATACTTTCTTCTTGGACTATCAGTTTATAGCCCAGAGCAGTGGTTTTATTTTTTGCAAGTGAAGTTGTGTGCCATTTATTTACGACTGTGAAATATCCAAGGGAGTGAAGTTCAAGGTGGTAGATGGGGTTGCAACATGATTTGGATGCAGGATACCAGGGTTTGTGCCAAAGATCTTCAATAAACATTTGCTCTTATTTTAGCTATTTTTCCTCACCCTGGTTTATGTGCCAAACCAATGTCACAGGACCATAACAGCTGATAAATATGAGTCAATAAATATTGGAACTGAATGTCAAAATGAAGTAGTGATTAAACACAGCTATTGTTTTACAGAGTTATGCATGTTCAATGTCATTTGGATGCTTGTTTTTACAAACAAAATTCAATTGGCCTAAAGTTTACCATTGAGTGCATTCAAGGTTATTCTTTTTTTTTGTTTGTTTGTTTGTTTGTTTGTTTTTAACCACCTGGGACAATAAAAAAAAAAAGGTTAACAAAACCTAATGTGTTATCACAGTAAAGTTGGGGTCAGTGTTTCAGCAAACTTTTTGATTTTTGTATTTACAAATCAAGTGAACAATGAAGGAGTGGTATGTTTTAAAGTGTAATATGTTGTAATATTCTTGCTCTCTTGGCTGATACTTTGGCCGCACTGATGGCTCACAGGGTTATCGATCCAGGGTGAGTAGCAGTGAGTGAGTATGCTACTGGATGAATATATCTGCAGTCCTTTATGCAATTTTGATTTTTTTTTTTATTTAGTGGTCTGCCTATCATCATGTATGGTTATGATCGTAGTGCTATGGAGGACTTGCAAAGTTGAGCACTTTAAAACAACACACTGTTGTGGAAGTCTCCAATCCTCTGTTTGAAAAGTCAAAAAGTGTTGAAACTTCAACATTCTGTTTAAGCACTGGTCTGTTTGTTACATTGTTTCTCAATATATCCCTTCTCAGAAGTCTCTGATTTCTGAAATCAAACCAGGGTTGATTCAAATCAAATCAAATCAAACCAGGGTCAGATCGCTGACGTCATGAAGCTTTAACATTTGTCACATCTCTCTAACACCCAACCCGTTCCATCGGCTTTTGTCAGAGCTGGTTTCCAGTGCAATCAGGTTTGTGTTCTGCATGTCACCTAGCAGCTGGCTGCATTCTGACAACCCAATCAAGAGTACCAGCGGGGAAACCAGTAGGACCTAGCCACACTCAAAATGAGATTACAGTCCAGTTAGCAATACACCTGCAATCATGGTCAGAGTAACAAAGAGCAAATAGCATGATTTCTGTACTAGTGAAATCACTCACGTGTTTTTGGGCTCTGGTAAAGTGTTAGCTTGCACATATTAAAACGGAAACTGCTTTAGCTACAAATGTTGTACAAATGGCTGCTGATTTTATAGACATTAGAAATGAACAGATGCTTCGGGTACATGTGCATGGAATTCCTTATGTAGGCAATGCAAACTACCCAGTACTCACAACAGTCAAGAGTAGCTGTATATCAAATAAATAATAATCTACACAATATTGTATGAAACAGTTAAGATTTCAGCAACAAAAAAGCTAAAGTTGGGGGGAAAGCAGTGCAGAGTAACCAAGCAGACAAGCATTTATTCCTCACATAAACTGCATGTAGGTGGAAGAAAATACAAGGTTGACTCCAGCCACCCCAGCAGTCATCTGACAAATTCATTCTAGTGACACTGTGCTGTACACGATGGATGGATCTGCCAACTGCCAACCTCTCACCTCCCGGACCAATCAGAAATGAGAATGAGGTTCATTATTCAGGACAATTAGCCAATGGGCTGAGTGTCCTCTGTTGTTACTCATGGCTCATTTGGTCACAGTCAAATGACAGTGCCATGTCTACTCAGGCTGCATGCCACTCAGGGGAGCTGACACAGAAAGAGTAGACAAGCAGCCAGTTCAAGATCTGCTCAGTCAGGAATACAGCCCTGCTTTCTGGTGTAAGGTGTGTTATATGCTCATGACTGTATTCATCCTCTTTATAGCAGATTCTGCAAAATGCACAAATACTGTAAAAAGTGACAAGAACTAGAGAGATGGGGAGTCATAGCTAAAGACAACAAGGTAACAACATAATATAGCAAGCATTTGATGAGGTAAATATTTTACAGCCTTTATCATAAAATGTACGTGGGATTAAGCTAACACATTAATTAATCCAGAAGTCTCCTCTCTCAAAGTATTATGACAACAGTCTGTAATGTTGTAATCAGTAAAGTTGGCTGTTGTATTTTTGCATGTGGGATCCTAGTTATCTACAAAGGAGATAGCATTTATAATTTTTGATTTATCAGTGTTGTGGCGTGGGCTCGTATGTATGATGTGTGGTACTCCCATACGGGATTCTGCCTGTGCATCAAATTAATGATTAATCATCAAGCACAAATGCTGCTGAAATAGCTGATTACCTCTGAAATCTGTTTCTAGTCTTTATAGCAAATAAGAGTGTTATTCTTCACTAAAGAGGGTTGGTTGTGGACTAGATGATGGGGGTATTTAGTGATGGCTGCCCCTTGATGACCGTTTTTGACTGGCTTGACTTTGGACTTTACTTTTTAAAGCCAAACCTCTAGATACCTCTAGATCTTCTCATATCATTGGCAAAGTTTTGTCACATTTATCAGTGTATCACAAGTACAGCTTTGCTTAACCACTTTTGGCAAGTTTTTAATGTATGTATGAAGGATCCTGCTCCATCCTGAATAGTAGCTCTGACACCTGCCAATCCTGCCCACTCCTTTAACCCATCATTATATGGCTATAAGAGTCTCATTGCACTGGGTTTTGGTTGGGACCCTCCATGCAATTTGAGGAGTGTTTGGTAGTATCCATCTCCTCCCTGCAATCACTTGGATAATCATCCTACTACTGAGCTGACTTCTCTGCCCCCATCCCATGGAAATGTTGGCTGACTTTCTTGCATCCTTGTAGTTCTTTCTGGACTATAGGATACACAGGTTGTATGTTTTTATGCCCAGTCTTGCTTTTCCAGTCTCAGTCACCTTCCCTTATATGGCAAATTATATTCCTGTATCCTCCCCCTCAATCCTGGTAAGATAGATGAGTTAGTCAATGTTGTTTACACCTCTTGCAAAGCTAAATGTTATCCAAACACAGGAGGCGGCTGATGGTCATTTCATTGCTAAATCTGAACCCATATCTATGCTCTGTGCATATGCAATGGCCTGGGAGCCAGCCACATTAAATTATTGATGGACGTTATCAGTGACCATTTAGCCTCTAGTACTAGTTGCTTAGTTGTAGAGTCTTGGTTGATTATGCTGATTGTGCTTACTAGCAGTTATGATGCTTGATATATGCTTCATTGATGTAAAGAGGCAGTTTATGGGCTTGTAGGTCAAAGGTGGTGTACTCATATGTCTGTGTGAGTGCCTGCTGTTAGCAGTTCACTAATTATGCTACCAGATAATTATGGAGTGTTGTTAGCTGCTTTAGACAGTAAGAGTGATTTATGTCTGTTTTTGGTGTCCATTCAAAATGCATCTTTCTCATTTTGAACTTATTTGACCATGTCTTGTTTGAAGAGTTTGCTGTGATCTGCTCTTAGATCCCTATATGGTTGCTTGTTGAAACTCCCTGAATGGGGTCTTGAATGGGAGAACAGATCTTTGTCTTCTTGGTTTCTGGTGTTTCTCCTCACATTAGTAGTCATAATCGTGAGTCTTGATTTGTTGAAGTTGAAGTTGAAGGTGCTAGCACGCTAATGGGACTCCCTTGTGCGCCTGTTTTAGCCAACTAACACACACAGTTTCTTGATGGTGATTAAGCACCCTGACATGACTGCTTTTGCGATTTGACAATATATAAATAAAACTGAGTTGAATTGACCTGAATGTCGGCATGCAAACCCTTCAGATGACACTTCCTGTATGATACTGTTTTGATTACTGCTGCAGCGTGGCATACCAACACATTTTATTTCAGATGCTAACAAACTTGATCAGTGGACAGATTGAGTTGACCAGTCCTGCTAAAAGCAGGCAGCAATAGTTCCTGATTAATTACTTTGACAGACCATGCACGTTACAACTCAGCAATACTTCATCAGTACATCTATTATTCAAGGATAGAAAGCTGACTTAGTTTTATAGATTTGTGTGTGGCAGCCGAACGAATTGATTCCTAAGAACAGTGCATAAAATTCAAGTCTTTGCAAAGTTTTGGAAACCTACTCAGGTCTTTAGGTACAAGGTTCACTGGATTTTGAATTGATTTAATTCTTAAAATATTGAGACTGAATCATGTTCTAGAAATATACCAAACTTTTTGACTTCTACTTGCC
This sequence comes from Neolamprologus brichardi, assembly GCF_056152115.1. Classification (NCBI taxonomy): domain Eukaryota; kingdom Metazoa; phylum Chordata; class Actinopteri; order Cichliformes; family Cichlidae; genus Neolamprologus; species Neolamprologus brichardi. The sequence goes on along the minus strand of NC_142109.1, from coordinate 29,140,740 downwards.
AATGTAAATAATTTACACTGTATGGCTGTCTAATCTCATGAGCTGGTGGGATCCTATGGTACCTGTGGGTGTTTGAGCATACCTGGAGTCATTATTAAATCTACTATTTTTGGTTTTTACTCGAGGAGCTTGTACGCTTCCAAATGCAAAGAGTGTAATCTTAATCTCTCCATTAACAGACGGACATCGTTCTTTTATAATTGTCAGCTCTGTAATGAGGTTTAGGTTAAGTATACAAAGTTGTATAGACTACCTAATGCATGACCGGTCTTTAACACCTCTGTTTGTGTATAGGAGAATTACATAATAGCTTTAGTGGGAGTGTCCAGAGAACACGGTTTAATCTGCAGGATTTATAAGCAGGTGAATATATAAAATGACTCCGGTTTCCATTAGGCATGTTCCACCAAATTGTTTATCGACCCATATCTCAGCACTGACACTCTCTGATTAATGATGTTATTAGGGAGGGAGGAGCAATGGGGGCTAGGACATGACAAGCCATTTTGAGACTGCTCAAAAACACTGAGCATGAAAGCGTGTGCTTGTGCATTTGCGCATTAAGTTTAAAACATGCCCATTCTGCCATGTGTGTCAGCATAAAAATGTACATTTTAATGTGGCCCTCATCATTCTTTCGTGTTTATTCATGCTGTTTGTAGGACTCCATCGCTGACTTTAATGAGCTTTGTGGATATTAAAGTAAACATGCATGGACGTACAGTATGTATTAACAAACTCATCAAAAACAGCGTAACGTAGTCTGGCAGTGAAGTGTTTTCGTGCTGTCGTACCAGTGTGGGGTAATTTCTCGGATAAAAACGCACATTCGAGCAGATTATTGCATCAAATACTTATTTGTGAATATCGTCTCCACTCTGGATTGCACTTTTGGCCAAATGGAAGTGCTTTCATTAAGAACGACAATGGCCCTTTCAGCTTGGTTAAGTGTTCAGCCTACATTTTGAACAGCTTGCTAATAATAGCAACCAAATGCCGAGGTTTTTGCAAATGACAAGCTATATTCCAAATTTCCGCGTTTATGCTCTGTTTTACAATGAGTCTGTGACATTGCAGAAGAGGCATTTTCCCCCACTTCTGTAATGACAAGGGAGATGATTTCTCCGAATCATATGTTAGGAGTGATTAGTAGTCCAAAATCGTCACCTCGTGTTTTTGCACACACACTTGTATCACAGAGGAAAGTTTTGTATTTATTATTTTCCATCTAAGGCTGAAGGCAATTCCCATCACTCTACCTGCTTCTTGAAGTACTCTGTCAGCCATCAGTCCCCCTGGATGGAGCCTTGTCCACCGGCTGTGAGCCCAGTCAGACAGCGGTACTGTAAGTCTAGGTGACCTTTGAGCTGTGACAGGCAGCAAGTCATCTGACACCTGTCTCATTCACATCTGCTTCAGGACCCATGGGCTGCTGATTTTTAGTATGTGTGTGCTTGGACTCATGTGAGTGAGACAGAGTGAGAGAGAAAGAGTGAGAGAAGCGGCCGTGCCTCACTACACCTCCGACGGATCAGTCGGGAGGAGGAGAAAAATGAACTAATCAGCCTCTCCAGTGGTGGAATCTCACCCAATTTATTTCCAAGCTAACAGGCGTTGGTTAATGAGCTGAAGCAAAGCATCCTCTCTTTCCCTTCTCTCTCCTTTCCTCCTGTCCTCTGCTGTTCCACTGGTAATTCTGCAGACCAAACCAATTACTCCTGAGAGCATCTATTCATTCGCACACACGTTCACATTTGTGTTACCGGTCATACATGTTCACAATGCAGTTTGAAGAGAGAAAAATAAAGCACACTGGTATATAGGCAGTCATTTTGAAGCCCTTTGTGCTCTTTGAGCTCTTTGTGCGTCAATTACAAAAAGTCTTAGCGAGGGTAAAGTTCCTATTATTTTAAAAAGCTGTGAAATTGAGATAGCGCCTCTATCTAAAGATCTTACTATTGAAATAAGACCTTGCTGACTTTCTGTTAAGGTCAAAGATACAGTTCAGACAGCTCCATGACTGAGCTATTGTGGAAAACAAATCCTTGCAAACCTACTGTGCCTTTTTGGTTTTTATGCTCATGTGGCAAAATAATGATTTTGAAAACCTTTTCTTACTGTACCTTTGTTTCAGCAACATCTCTAGCTCTATCCCTCTTCTCAACTTCTCAGACTAACTAGAGGAACAGTCAAAAAAACATCTGTAAATGGCCTGCATTTGTATAGCGCTTTTCTAGTCCCTAAGGACCCCAAAGCGCTTTACACATCCAGTCATCCACCCATTCACGGCAAGCTACATTGTAGCCACAGCCACCCTGGGGCGCACTGACAGAGGCGAGGCTGCCGGACACTGGCGCCACCGGGCCCTCTGACCACCACCAGTAGGCAACGGGTGAAGTGTCTTGCCCAAGGACACAACGACCGAGACTGTCCAAGCCGGGGCTCGAACCGGCAACCTTCCGATTACAAGGCAAACTCCAAACTCTTGAGCCACAATCACCCCATCTGTCTCCACACCTTTATATTCCAAGGCACAGTGTGTATTCTCTCATCCATCAATACCTTCCAAAACTATCACAAATTACTGTCCGAGAATCAATTTTTTGGTGTACAAACAATGGTTAGAATTAGGCACAAAAACCACCTGGCTGGGTTTAGGGAAGTATCATGGCTTGGATTCCAATAAGCACTTAGCTGATGTGGGAAAAAAACATTGTGGTTTAGGTTGTGGATGCAATACTAAACGTATTTATGGTCATGCATAAAACAACATTGACTGTAAGTTTGAAATAGGAACTGCACGTCTGTCTCCTCCGTTAATGTATAATTAATTTTTCGTACAACCTTGTGCATTCAAGCATTAAAACATTCAAATGCCTGTCTCTGAATCTGATGGTGGGAACATCATGCTCGACGTCTCGACTAAACGTCCAGTCCTCTTCCGCTTATTTAATTGAGGGTTGCAGGGGGTGAGGTAGGGGGCTATGTGGGGTCAGCTGGAGACTAGTCGAGCTGCCACAGGGTGAGAAGCTGACCTGTAACTGTTTGCATGGTGTTGTATATCTTCCAAAACCATGTTTGACATGTAGGAAGAAAGACAGATATAACAATACTGCACATTACTGTGAGACTAGTTTTTCTTCTCTTTCTTCACTTCTGTTTCTTTGGCTTTGGAATTTTGGCTCAGCACACGCCACCTAGCATATATTCTGCAATCAATAACTATAATAGTTATGGGCTTGTCTGCTGATATTGTGCCAGTATCACCAAACATATCTTTGAAAAAGCATGCTCTGAAAGTTGTATAGTATAACTGAACAGCGAACAGCTAAGCTGACCTTTTGAGAAAATGCCAAGAAAACCTTCAAGCAAAATCCCACATTCCTGGAACAGCGGTCCTGACATTATGGATGGGGATTTGTAAAATATGTGGCAGTGAAATCTGACTTCCAGTGCAGGAAGCAAGCTGACCAAAAACCATGGAGTAATTAATCCATTACAAACATCCTCCCGCTCCAAACCTCGTTTATATGGAACTGAGAAGGGCTACAAAAGTTTATAGGAAGCTATGATCCACTGTTTTCTAATATAACACAGTGATTGTGAAAGTAGTGGGTAAAAAAAAAATGTCCATGCTAAGTTACATATATGTCAGCAGTTGGTGCGGATAATAGAAAATTTGTTTTTGCATTAGCAGCAGTCTGAATATTAATATACTTAAAATGAAGGTTTGACTCAATGACAGATTCATTGTGCTCCATTAAGTATTCATTTACATAAGACAATTATTTAGAGTATTCAATAATAGATAGTGATGGGTTTTTGTATCCTAAGCTCTAAACTGATAAATGTGCTAGTTTGATTAAAAGTGACAACACAACTGTAGTTAAGCTGTCAAATGTTACATCCGTGACAGCGTTCATAGGAGGATAATGTAACGATCAAAAGCACATACAGCAAAATTTGAGCCGAGAGAAACCGATGTGTCAACTCTGATCACTTGATAGAAGAGGAGAGCTTAAATTAAGTTACACGAATAGTTTATGCTATTTTTAAATGTGGAGGATGAGTTTCACGTATCCTCAAACTGCAGAGTGTCAGGTGGGAAGCAGTAGGACGTGGGAGTGACAGTTTTCCCCTTGTCTGACCTGTGACACACGATGTTTATGATCTTGACCTTGGGGATTTCAAAACCCATGCCTTTTTAACCACACGATTAAGTGATTTAACACGCATTTTGCATTTAATCTGAGCTCATTAGTGTGAACCCGAGTTTGCTTGTCACGTTTGATCAGCTCGTTTCTGAATATTCATGCAGAGACGTGGGAGGAAAGGCCGAGAGTTTAAGCCCCGCAGGCACCGACACCAATCACTCATGAGGACAAGGCACCTGCTAGTCATGTTCCCATGACAAGTGTCTTTTCCCTCAGTGCTGTGGAAACCAGGCGTCCCTCTGCGTGCAGAGAAAGAGAAAGTCAGAGGGAGCACAGACTCAAGCTGAATAGCTCAATATTCTATCTGAGCCTTGTCTCATAAAGAAATCAATAAAGTCAGAACATATTGGAGCACAAACGCTGTTCAACACAGTACAAGAAAAATTCCAAGTGATGGCTCCCATTCAATAGCACACTCTAATAGACTGTTACACAAAATCTAGGACATAATCTAAATTAAAATGTGCCTGTGGATCTTTGCTTCATTGTGAGATTGTTTATTTTTTTTTATCTTTCACTTAGCAGTTTTTTGTGAGCTCTCTTTTTCCGAACTCGTTTAAAGAGACGCTTCTTTTCTTAGAGGGGAAATGGCAACAATTAAAAGAAAAGTGGCTTTAACAAATTCCGAGCATATCTCTGAGTGCTGCTTGGGTAGTAATTAAGTCCTCCAGAGTGCTGCAGCCATTAGACTCTGAGCAACCAAATGAGGACACACCCAGCCCAGTGCGACCAGATTAAAAGAAGAGAAATCAGCCCCTCGCTGCTCCCAATTGTCCGTCATCGCTTCGGGCAGTCCATCAGTCGACAATGTACGACTTGAATCACGCTCCGTCGGTATTAAAGTGACATAAAGTTCCCAGCTGGCTGCTTAACAACAGTCATATAACTGTATTTACACCAAGCTGCTCCCCCCAAATATTGTCTCAAAGCTTTTCAGGACAAATGTGTACTGGTCTTTTGGGTATATTTTGCGGGATGATAAATGGCTTGTAAAAGCATGACAACAGTAACTTTCTTTTAGGCACCATCACTTTCTTGGCAACATCTAGCAGAGGAACAGATGCTGCAAGTTCCGATAATGTTACCTCTAATACCCATGAGAAACATCATCACACAAAATTGAAAAACAAACAGTGCTCTAATGAAAGCGATATTCCACGTTGAGCTTCTGTGGTCTGTTCAAAAATCATTTTCCAAACAAAATACAAAGGTGTAATGGCTGGAAATAGATAAAATGGTGTTTTTTCTTCTCTGTTTCAAGCTGCCTAATAAGCTTTCTACCCTTAGTAGAAAAACAAGTATAATTTAGGCAGGCCTCAAAGTCAAACTGAGCCACAGACCCAGCAGCTCAGCTCAGTGTCGGCCGATATCAGCCCCCATACTTGTAGATATTACAGTGAGAATGTACAGTATATCTCTCAGATACAGTTTATGACTTTTGTTTGAATAGGTAACGCTACTTTGTAGCATTGATTCAGCAAAGCGCTGGAAACATTCCTTAGAGATTTTGGTTCGTTTTCACATAACAGTCTTGCAGATTTGTCGGCTGCACATGCACGACGCTAATCCACTCATTCTCTGATCACCCCAAAGGTGCACTATTGGAATGAGAATAAAGCAAGATGGATCAATGCCTACACGTTGTTTACGCCTAATCTCATCCTGCCGTCTGAGTGTCACAGAAGAAATCAAGACTCATCAGACCAGACGACGTTTTCCGGTCTTCTGTTGTCCAACTGCAGTTTTGGTTTTCTGTTCTTGGCCATTCCTGTTTGAGACTTGGAGATGCTCTCCTGCATACATTTGTTGTAACGCATGTTTTTTCCTATCTGTTTGATGGAGTCTGGGCTTTCTCCTCTGATTTCTGGCATGAACTTAATTCATCTTTTCTATCAGTGATGTTTGTAGTACAAGTCAAACACCTCACTGATTACTTTGAACATATCAGACCAGTACAGTCTCCGCCACCAGTGACATAGAGTCCAGTTCTTTCGATTTGTCTTTCACTTGAAGACCTCCCAAAGAAATATGACGCGAGGCTACTTGGGAGGAAACAAGGAAAACCCTTTCATTATCTCCTGTGTCTGCGGTGTGGGAGAAATCAATAGAGGTGTCCATGCTGGATTCATCTATATTCTACTGTGTGAACCTAATACCCTCACATTGGGAAAGGAAGATGAGTGGGTGGTTTGAGGGGAAGAGGTGAAAGAGTTTGAGAAACAGGGAAACACACTGGAGGGGAAAAGGACATTTGAGATGGAGAGGTCACAGAATTGTTTATACACAAAGTTTTTTGGTGCACTCACACAGGTACGAGCGACTTGCAGCTTTGGGGACGTTTTCTAGATTTAGATGCAAGTGGGACAGCGGCTGTGCAAATATCACTCGTGAACTGCTTTGAACTGCAGCAGAAAACAAAACCTCTCGCAAGTCTAAGAGATATAAAGACAACAGCATGTGGAGTTTTTATCTGAAAAAACAAACAAACATATGAAACAGAAACATAACAGACATAACAGGCATTTCAGCTGTGGGAGTCATGCTAACGAGGCACTTGTTCAAACTCTGTGAAAATCCACACCCGCACACGTTCTAACAACCACATCACCTGTCACTGGGAGCCTCATTAAGCTGACAGGCGCTGGCCTGTCAGGGCAGGCCAAGACGTCAGAGCCCTCTCCTTCCTGTCATGACATGATGGATCTCTCCACCACTGGCTGCCAAGCTGCCACTCAAGTCCACCTTCCTGTGGCCGTCCATCAGGAAACACTCGCAAAGCATCCTGTTGATCAGCTTATTTGTATATCCACCACCACCTTTCACTCTCAAGTCTGACCGCATGTCCAGGAGAAGATCAAGATTAGCTCTTTGAGAAAGTTCTTCCCCTGTCCCCACTGTCAGCATGTGCACCAAAGTATTTTGCATGAATGGAAAACTTTAAACTGTGCTGTATACCAGCATTGCCTGTTTATATGTTATGTATCATTGTGATGTCACGCATTCGCCCATTGTTTAGCCAAGAGTGAATGCTAAACTCTCAGCTAATTCTGCAAATAAGTGGCAATTAACAGACAAACTGAACTTCTCACCAAGAATCAGAGCACACTTTTCTTCAGTGGTGTGAACATCACAGCAGAACAAATTATTTTCCAGATAATTCCAGTTGGTAGTTACACTTGCTCCAAACAGGTGTAGTAGCATTTGTTTGGAATAATCTTATTTACCCTTGTTTGTCTCCTAAACTGCCAGATCTCTATTGAATTCACCTGGTAGAATTCACCTGGTACTGGACAGGTACACAGGGTGCAGAGTTTATAAGCACAGCTCATAGGTTATTTGAGAGTGAAATATCTTCAGAAAGTTTTGTAGCTTCTGCTCTGTGAAATAAAATAAAATAAATACATAAGAATCCACAGTTTCTGTCAGAAGCATTTCAGGATTTGGATTTCCTTAAAGGGTGATTACTTTAATCTGTGATGTCAAACTGTCTTTCAGCATAAACGTTAAAGTAGCATTAAAATCCTGAAATGAGTGAATTTTGGTGCGGACTAGACGAACATTCAACTGCTAATGACGACTCTGACTTTGATGAATTCCCTCGTGACTTTTGGTATTTTAAAGTCTTTGAGGAGAACCAATAAACTGTCAGTACAAGTGATGATCAAGCCTGACTGGACAGCTGTCAGCAAATGGGTGGCAGTGAGAGCTGCATACAGATGTGGTGCTGCATTGATGGTAGATATAGTTCACTGGTTTCAGTGCTATTAGGGTTTATATGGCTTTTTTGATGTGGGATTTGTAGAACTAAATGTCATAAAGGATCATCCATACTATCTTTCAAATTCTTCATGTGATTGGCTACAGATCTCAGGTCTGTCACAAAATCTCGGGAAAAAAAATGCATGGTTCGATGAATGTTCTCTTGTTTTAAGGATCTTGCTGGCTGCCTGCAAAAAAGAAAACTAAGACCTATTGATTAAAGTCATGCTTCATTAGGTGTGACTTTGTACTTTAGCTTAGATCAATTTCAATGAATTAACTTGTGACTTCACTAGAAAGGAATAATAAAGTCAGATTGCCGTGCACAAAGATGTATAGCTTGCGTAATTTAGGTGCCCCCTGAAAAGAGATACACTGCACCAGTGTCAGTGCTATGACACAGGACCAGATGTCGCATTCATCAATGTTGAGCCTGTGTGCCAAAAAAATCACAGTTACGGTAAACTGTTCTTTTATGTAGTTAATGACTATTTCTGAGATCCACTTTCACCACTGCAGATTTCGCATCATGAGCACCAGTGTTGGTCAAGTTACTTGAAAAAAGTAATCAGTAACTAATTACTGATTACTTCCCCCAAAGTAATCCCGTTACTTTACTGATTACTTATTTTTAAAAGTAATTAATTACTTAGTTACTTTTTAAAAACACGATTTACAACCTGAATAGGTGATAAAGTGATAGATCTTTCAGCCCAATTCTACTTTTTCTACATAATCCATCATACAAAATGTAATCAAATGGAAAAGTGTCTTTTTAAAACTTGTTTTATTAGTTTTAATCTTTTAACTTTATGCATCAAGCAAAAATTTAATTATATGCAACATTCTCTGACTGGAAGAAATTTGTTTAATATTTAAACCTATTTTCTGCACATTCCAGCACAGAAAATATTTTTTGTGTGTTTACACTCAGTCTTTCAAATAGATGCAAGTAAAACAAAGCAGAAAATAAATAAAATCAAAGACTAGCGATCCTGTTGCTCTATTTTCACCTGTAAAGCAGGAGTAGGGTTAGGCGGAGGTTTACCCTGGTGCAGGTGTGCCGCAGCGGTCAGTGGAAGAATCCGCGAGTTTCTCTCTGAATTTCCCATTATGTCATAGCGCACTCGGTGCTTGCTTGGAAGTTTAGGGTTTTTTTTCGCTGTAAAAAGAAGTTTTCTTTCCACGCACAACGGACACTAATGTTTTTGTCACTTTTTATGGAATCAAACTCAAAGTAAGGTCAGTACGTCCACGCTTTAAACGCTGCACGCTCATACTCTCTCCCGCACTCGATATATGATCCACTGTTGATCTGCACACAGCTGTTGTCACAAACGTCGCACTTGCTTACGTCACTGTAATGAGACATTCTCGCAAAAAAATCACGGTTTTAGTAACGCAGTAACGCAGCGTACCTACGGGAATGTAACGGTAATCTAATTACCGTTTTTGCAATAGTAATCCCTTACTTCACTCGTTACTTGAAAAAAGTAATCAGATTACAGTAACATGTTACTTATCTGATGAGCACAGAGGTCCACCTAGGTCAGCCAACCAGTTGGTGCATTTGTGTGCAGAGTTTGCATGTTCTCTTCTGTGCATTTTCCTTAGCTAATCCTGCTTTCTTCCACATTTGAAAAACATGCATGGGTTAGGCCATTTAGCATTTCTAAATTGGCAATAGCTGTGAATGTGAGCAGGAATGGTCGTCTGTAACTCTATCAGCCCTCAAATAGATAGGTGGCTTGTCCAGGTGTACACTGCCTTTTACCTTCTGATGGCTGGGATACAATGGATGAACTGGGTATATACAAATGTCACATAAATGTGTGAGATTTAGCCATACAGACTATTTTGTATCTGGCATGTTGACAGTAAAAGAATACATATCTTCTATATACTTGTCATTTTCCAGGACAAAAACGGTGCTGGTTGTTTAGGTACCTATATTTGGTCCCCTCATATAATAGTTGCTTTTCAGTTGGTATTACAGATTGAGTAGGAGGTGGCATCTCAATTCCACGTCTCCCTTACAATATTTTGGTTTCACTTCAAGGGTGGCTGTCATGTTGCCCAACTTCAAACAATCTATGGCGTATACCTGCCGGTGCCTGAAGTCTGTGAGCCCAGCAAATCTGATACTGAGATTTGTTGACTGTCAGCCTTACACAGAGCTCTTTAAGTAGTTATGCAAACACCTTTTAACCATGCTGAAGCTGAATACACAAAGATCCCAGGCCGGACGTTAATATCAGACAACCGTTAACTACCTAGAGACACAGGACATTGAATTGTATGATTAACTGAATGTATTTCTTCAAACACATCTCCTGAAGCACATCCTCACCTCACAAAGTGTAAGTACACAGATATTGTCAGCTTTGGAGATAACAGTATCAGGCACCTGACACCTCCAGTGCTCGATCCCTCCATCCAACATTCCTGTGTGTCCCTTTCTCTGTTAGTATCATCAAAGAGCAGCTGGTGGCAGACGGTGTCCCATTGAGATGTGTATCCATCTGGTGGAGCCATTTGACAGCAGACAGCTAGTGAGGCACACGTACGCTCAGCCAGTTTGTACCAATTTAATGCTGCATGGTCTCATATGTGAGTCCCAGCGGTGACCCTGTGACCTGCACACAGCAGAGCAGGCGGGGTTGTAAATAGCTTGGTGCACATAAGTGATGAGGTTATCAATTAGAGCGAGGCTTGCTTGCATTTGTCCCTGTTATGATGCTGTGTTGTCAAAAGGGCTTCTGGGAAAAGGGAATCTAGGTATGAATTTGTAATTTTCACTTCATTTAAAGACCCAGAAGCTTGTTTCCTATTATGGGATGTTTTATTGTGAGCAGATGTTTTCCACTGCAGAGAAGGTTTGAGGATTTGCACGATAAATTACCCAGACAAGGCTACAAGTGATGATGTCCCATTATCTAGAGAAAGATAAAACGGTGCCATCAAACATTATATTTGCTTTCTGAGCTCATCCTCATGCACTCAGAGACCACATATTCAGGTTTGCTGTGGATTTCTGTTTATACGTGGTGACCCACCGATAATGGCGTGTGTACTATGGTGGGTCACTCAGTATTCCTCTCAGCAGCTGGCCAGATGAAGTGAGCCGAAGGGTCCTGGGAGGTGAGGAGACAGAAAAACAGCCCAGGCCGGGGATCTTATACTCTCGCCGCATCCTTACCCTCCGAGGCCATGTATTATTCACAGAGGAAGACAAAGGATGTACCTCAGCTTGAGGCTTGGCAAGAAGAAAGAGGGAAAATGATGAAGGGAGGGACAGTAGCAGGCAGAGATGTGATGATGGCAGCAGTTGGGGGATGAGAACTTGTGAGAAAGAGATAAACTGATGCAAAGTGACGATATAAATTTAGTCAGGAGATCAAAAATGAGATGAAGATTGCTTGCTAGTATAAAAAGCTGTGCATCTACAGCAGCAAACACTTGAGCATTTGATATCACTGATTAGCACTCCTTCAGTCAGAGGGGAGGAACTAATCAGTGAAATCACCTGCTGTTGTGTGTGGCTCAAACAAAATCGCGCATAAACATGATTTCAGTGGCACAGGGTTGGAGCCTGAGGAGCTAGACAGGAAACGCTCTTTTGATTGTGGGAACTTTTCGGAAGCAGCCTTAGACTGCGAAAAAAAATCTATATTTTTTCACTGACAATCCGTCTTTTGACTGCTTATATGAAAGAAAAAAAGATCCCATATCTCAGCATATACATCCTTGATTCCTCTACTCACATCCTGACCTCGTGTTTTAGTCCCTCATAACACAGATTCAAGATTAGAGAGACAAGAAAGAGACATCGGGGGGAGAAACGGTGGCAACAGGCATATCATAAAATTTGGAGCTGTAATTTTAAAGCGATGTAAGCTAAAAAAAAAAGAAGACTTGGTTTAAAGTGCCTTCATTTGTCAGTTCATTCATGATGAATAATAGTGTTCATGTAAACATTGAGATTTCAGACCACTTTGAATTCAATTCTGAAAATAGGACCTATTTAATGCATCATGGGTAAAAAAAACAAACCTATGCATCCTCAGCTATAGATGCTCCATCAAGTCTCCTCGTTCCTTGCTCCGCTCTCCTCTCGGTGCATTTTAAGAAGCGAGAAATTCTTCAACAGGGCATACTATCCCAATTTGCATGGGACAAGAGGCAGGGTCCACCCTGGGCAGGGCTAACACAGAGACAGACAACTATTCACATTCATATTCACGCCTATGAGCAATTTAGAATCACGAATTAACCTAAGCCCCACTTAACTTCATGTCGTTGAAGCTGGAGCGATGAGAGAAAACCCACGCAGGCGCGGGGAGAACATGCAAACTCCACACAGTGAGGATCATGTGACAGTTTGCTTTAAAAGTCCCCTAAAGTTACCACTAAAGTAATTATGTTAGGGAATAATTTCTGTAACATGTGGATCTAAATAAACAGTGACACACCTGCAATTCACATTCGGGGTTTCACCCTTATTCCATGACTGGTCTGCAGTTATTAAACTGAACAGTTAAGACGCAGATTATTGAAATCAGCAGGTTCGCAGTAACCTGCCAGTATTTTATTTCTCTATTATCCAGGCATTAAGAGAAAGGAAATCACTTTCTGTTTATAAAACAACAGATTTTCTTTTAATGCCTGCACAGTAGATAATTACTTAAAATATGTGTGTGTGTGCTTGCTTTCACAATAAATACATTTATGTCTTTAAACTTATGTGGTAATGATTTTTTGATGGTAAAAGCTGTGCACAGCGCATTTACATTCTGACAGCGTTCCATCCATGTGTCTTCCGTCTTGCACCAAAGACCGCCCACACTAGCTTACCCATTCCCACTGTGTCATCTCTTCCTCCTCAGGCTAACCAACAGTAGAGGTCAGTGAGGATTTCACACTGTCTCACACACATACCTTACATGCCTCTTTTTTCTTTTGTTTTGCATTCGCACGGCTCCGCTAATCATATGCGCCAAACACCAGTCAAATAAAATTTGCACAGAAAACCCTCTCGTGCCGCCCCTCGCCTGACTGTTCATGTACCTAATTAATCAAATTCATCAGAAAAGGTATGTCTGCGTAATCAAAACACGTGTTTTGTATCTGCCAGCACCATCATTATCCTGACACCAGAGCTCAGCAACGTGTGAAGGGTGAGACAAGACGATGAAACTTTAATTCTGGTTTTCCTCCTTGTTTCATTATCCTCAGTTATTGTGAAACATGACATCTTCCAAAGGCTGACACTAAAGCCACAGATTCCTCGGTATGTTTGGACCCCACATTTTCGACAGACCGAGTCCAGAAATGAAAGTTTGATTGTTTCGCCGTAGCTGTAAACATAATTAATAAACACCTTATTAAGTCGTGCATTCGTATTCGCTGGACACGTAAAACACAGATACATTTCTCCTGACATTTTAGCAAATCCATACAACTTAGAAGTAACACGGCTGAATATCATGAATAATTTTGCATATATATTGAGCAAATCTTTAATTTAAAAAAAAAATAAATTTGCTCATCACTATGCTGCCCTGTCCTGGAAGGGCAACTTTAATGACTAGTTGGGTGCTAATCAATACTAGTAGCACTGTGAGCCAATGTTTTAGATTTAACATTCAAAGCTCATTCCAGCTGATGTATAAAAGAAAGGTCTTAGTATACGGAAGCTTTTTGGTCAAGGCTTCCTCCAGGGGTGTCTGCAGCCATGCCTGCTGCTTTTGTCCTTCTCTATAATGTGACTTTGCTCAAAGACTTCTACAACTCCAGACTGATCAACTTCTCCACTGCATACGCCAGACATCCCTCCGTCTCTCCACACCCTTTGTGTCAGTCGTCCTCCCCTTTCGTCAAGCTCCAAAGCCCGTACACATGACAGTATAGACTACAGCACCAGTCTGTTGGAACCAAAGGCTGAGCAGAGCGATGAGGGGAAGGGGAGGAGACATGTGACAAAACGAGATGGATAGAGAGGAGGAGAGAAAAAGAGTCAGTCCTTCCCAGAACCTGTCAGCCTTTTTATTACCATGATGTCTGTGCTTTTATCACCGTACCCGCCAACAAAAATCTCTTAAAGCCAATGGGCCGGCAGCTACGCTGAGACCTTGTTGAATGCGAGCGGGCCTGAACAGTCGATTGATCCGTTAGGCATTTGAGCTTCACTTGTGTGGGATGTAGGGAAGGGCACTGGAAAATGTGTAGAGGACAGGCAGCGGCAGTGGTCAGTGAGACTCATTTGTTCAAGGAGAGATTTGTGGACAGGCAGAAGATTAGAAGACACCGCTGGTACATGGCTCACCTTACACTGTGAAGAGCTGTGCAGCAGACACAGACTAATGCTGTGTCGTGGTAAAAAAAATGTCCCCTTGGACTAAAAAGAAAGGAAGGCAGAAAGAGATAAGAATCAAACAAAGATCATATATACATTGAAATGCGAGCTTTAATTCATTTTAATCTACATAACTTAACATAACGGAATAAAACCAAATTATTGGAATTCAAATGTATTTGCATAGATATAATTGCATATCTTTGATGGCCATTCGAGGTAATGAGCGATTCATAAGCTTCTCTATTTCAAGTCAGGAGACTTTCTTGCACGGACCTGGCCTCCATTATCCACCCATATTTAAGATACACAGCTAAGAGCATCACAACTCACTGAAGAATTGCTAAATACTTCCAGACAAGCCAGTGTAAGGCATATTGAATTATTGATATTAATACTGATTAAGAGAAGCTAACTCAATTAAAAAATGCCTGAGCACAACAGGAAGTGGTATTCATTCATGCATCCTTTTTATATCTATCTATCTCTATATGGAGTTGTGTTAAGATATGGAATTTCTTAAGCATGTGGAACCACATGCATGATGACACACCTGCAGTTTACATTCTGGGTTTCACAGTTGTTCTACTGTTGGTCTGAATTTATTAAACTGAACAGTTAGTTCATTTACAATCATGTGATAAATGTAAGTCTCCAACATCTTCTGCTGGAACTGTTTGGCTCTTGTGTTTCACTGTCTTTACAGCTCATTTCTCACTTTGTTATTTTGAGCTGAGCAGAAAGTACAGCTGGTTTTCGATGGGTTTTGCTAAATAAAAGCTTTCTGCTATGGCTCCAAACAACAATGATGATAGTGCTCAAAGTGACTCAAAACATTAAAGTTGCAGTCCAGAAAACTTAATAAAAAGAGCATGCTATAAAGGCTGCAGATTTAACTCGTACTTAGACACAACTGTAGCGAGAGGCAGCCTTGGGGATAAAAATCCTGTTTTCGGTCATAATATGTATGAATGACGGGAGATTTTTAAGGCTTTCTGTGCACTCTTGCTCTCTCTGATTACATTAGTGGGGACACAGCCACCTCAGCTGTCATTGCATCTGGCATGCAGTAAGTAGGCATTAGGTTTCATAAAAGGGTGACATGACACACCTCTTTGTACAGATAGAGACTGGCACTTAGAGTCGGCCTGGTTTGCGTCTAGGCTCACACACACACACAGGCTTCAGCTCCCACAAAAAGCAGCCAGTAGATACTATTACACATCATCCCCACCGCTGCCCGTCTTGTCATCATTCCCTATGAATATTTAATTTCCCCCCACCCCCGTGCCCTCTCTCTCTGGCCTTCTCATCAAACGTCTGGTATTAATGTGCCACAGACGGTGTGCTGCGCCGCTCTCCCCCCGCTGCTCTGCGATGACTTGTGTCCTGGCCAATGCACTATGACTGGTATAGGTGACTCAGGCTGGGCAGTGAGCCACTGGAGTGTGGGACGACATGAATGGAGAGAGTTATGTTAAGTGACAGCGTGATGCAAATATGCAGGCGAAGGCCCAGGAAATTTGTATAAATTCACTTACTGTAAGAACAAAAACCTCATTGGAAAAAAAGGTTTTCTATAATAAGAACGGAGCTGTATAACTGTGGGAATTTACAGATCATCTGGTTTATAAAGTTCACACTACTCCACAGTCTGCTGTTGTCATTAGTATAAGACCTCACGGGTCACTGAAATACAACCGGGAGCTGCAATAACACTGTTTAAGATGCACAGGCAGTGTTTTCTAAGCATAAGCATTGACATCGTGTGATATATGCAATGGAACGACCCATAAAATCACACTAGAATGTCAGCAGACTGTAAGATAAGGATCCCTGCTTGCAGAGGTACCTAAGGGAAAAACAATTTTCTCAAGAAATATATAGAAGTAACAGTAACTCATGTTTATAAAAGACTGCCATGTGTATTGAAGTTGAGTGACAATGCTATGTGATTAAATTGATGACACCGGTGTGTGTTGTTGTTGCAGCTTTTATTCCCCAGGTTGTTCCAGACAGACGCTGAGCTGAGTGGCTCACACTAATTGGCTGCATCTCAATTTTATCAATTCAAAATGCCAGCAGAGGAGCCCCAGTATGGCGTCTCAGCCGCTGTCAGAACGTTGTGCATTGAGTGACAAGACACCGGCACTCCTTTTCAATGACGTGGATGGAGTAAATGGAGGTAGTCCATCCAGGATTCACATAAGCGTTGTTGTCACATGAACAGTGTGTAGGTGGGAGAGGAGACAGCCTAACAATTGTCACAGATATAAAAAAAATAAATAAATAATGATGGTCAAAAAGCTCTCTATTTAAAGCACAAACTGATGAAGAGGAAAAGGGCAGAAAAGTAATTTTGCTGTGGTGCATACATCACTTGTCATCAACTATGCATTCTACCTGTATAAAGGTTCTTTTGGGCTAACTTTTGAATAAATGCCTTCCAGCTTACCCATATACACTATGTTATATACTGCATGCTGTAGCCATTGTTACTGCCATTTATGTGATTAATTAAGCTTCATAAAACCTCATTAATTTGACTCTGTTAGCATCCTCCAGGGCTGAACAGCAAAGCCAATCAGAAGTGTTCAGTTGCCACTAGAGGCTGGTCCAAAGGCGAGTACATCCCTACAGACTCCTGTGTTAAAATGCCCAAAATTATGTTATTAAAAAGCATGTTAATAGCCTGGGTAGTGAACTGCATAACGAACTTTATTTTTTTTTTATAGTTCATCCATCTGGATACTGGAGCTGATAGCATGTTTGCTTTGATTGACAGGCATCTCAGCAGTGGCAGCTGTAGCTAAATACCGTCCATCAAGTTTTACCTTTGCTAATTGGAGTCAATGAACTGGTCTTGACAATGTTTGTACTATTAGTGCTATTAGGAGCTTTTTTAAATGAAGACATACAGTATTGTGCAAAAATCTTCCATTACTTCTCATTTCCTTATATTTTGCTTCCAAGAAGCCAGACTTTTAAAGTGGTCGTTTGAAGGTTTTCTTTGGAAATTGACTGTTTTCTCAATCTTTCAGTCCAGTCCTTGTACATGACCATTTTCAGTGGTGTGTTTGTTTGGCAAGCCATTTAACACTTAAAAGGCATCTAACTGAAGGGATGAACCAGCATGTTGCCTACACATAACAGATGACTTGGTAAAGAACTTATTTTGAATCATATCTTAAGGCATTTTGAGATTTTAAGCAAAAAAACCCCAAAAAAACCCACATAATTTGGTCCCATGTCTTTAGTCATAGCCAGAGACAACAGTTCGACAGGTCTAAAATAGTATTTTTGACTCAAAGAGCTATTAGCAAAAGCTTGGCATATTTTGTGTGCAATGTGTTCTTAAAAAATCTGAGGAAACTCAACAAAAGGGGAAGGACAAGAGAAAAAGTCACAACCCTAAAAGAAACCTTTCAGTTGATGTATGTGTTTGCTGAAGCCTCATCAGAAATGGTCTCAGTGGAAGGGTGTCTGTCAAGCAGCTATTCTTCAGGAAGGAAACCAGGGACATGAGGCTGAGGAATGCCAATTACACAAAAACTGTACTGAAAATCAGTGGCAAGAGGTTTTACGGGGTGATGCAGCCAAATGTGACATTTTTGGTTTAAATGATTGTCAGTATGTATGGAGGAGGTCAGGAGAGAGGGACAACAGCGAATCTGTACAGCCTGTTAACACGGTGGAGCCTCTGCCATGGTTTGGGGCTGGCGTTTTCAGCCAATGGTGGTGATATCAAAACTGATGTAACATCACTGTCAATATAGTAAAAGCATACCTGGACAGACAAACACACTGAGAACACTATCAGTCATGGATTGGCCTTCCCAAAGTGCAGAACTCAGCATAACTGAGGCAGTGCGGGGTCTTTACTGAGAACGTTTTCATACCAAATACTGATTTTCAAGGTTTTGGGAATTTTTTGGCTTTGTGTTGGCTGAAGAATTTTGCGCAGCACTGTAATATATCTCGCTGTGCGGTCCAAGGCGTTTATGCTCCATTTCTGTATTTTATTCATCTGCTAATTACACTAATTTTCATGGTCAGCAGCTTGCTAAGCAATCTTGTTGGTGTTAGCTGATAACTTAGTTTTCTGTAAATATGGTAAATTGTGTCTGAGAATTTTCTGAGAAAAACAAAACACATGCCAGAATACTAAACAAATGGGTGATGTAGAAAGCTACATGAATAACTCGTAAAATAGTGCATTCAATTAATTTTAGTGTTCCTGTAAGCAATGCCAGCACACCAACAGGCAATTAACCCAAGCCTTGCAAGTGCTGCACCTTAGAGGTTGAAGAGGCATGGTTAATGTAATCTGTTCCACCTGATGTTTCCTCTAATGCAGGTCAAAATGGCAGATGTGAGGTCATAAACCTGATCAATAATGTGGTTTGTTTATTATTAGTTGGCAAAGGCTAGTCAAAAAATACGAACTGTGATCAATTTAGCTTGTTTTTCCATCAGTTAATGCTTAAAAACTGCCCAGTGCTCCGGCTTTGTCTGATGCTGTGTACAAAGACAGGGTGGGGCGAAGTTCTCAAGACAGCGCAGAGCACATTTGTTATTCATGTGTAAGCTTCCTTTTCACACTAAAACAATAGGACTTCAGTTGAAACATATTCCTATTAGGCAGCTCTGCTGTTATTTAAGCCGTTTAACCTCGCTTCCCAAAACATCAACTTGTGCAGGCTGTTCTCTAATGTACCCTAAGGCAGCGGTCCCCAACCTTTTTTGCGCCACGGACCGGTTTATGCCCGACAATATTTTCATGGACCAGCCTTTAAGGTGTCGCGGATAAATACAACAAAATAAAACTAGTACCGGTACCGAAAAAAAGAAGATTTATTCATAACACACGTGAAAAGACCCAGGAAAACCGAGTTAACGATAAAAACGATAACAAATAACGCTAAAAACCGATAAAAACCCTGAAAACCATACATTTCACTCCTGAGCCTCAACTCTCGCGACCCGGTACCAAACGATTCACGGACCGGTACCAGTCCGAGGCCCAGGGGTTGGGGACCACTGCCCTAAGGCACTTTATAACACGTACTGCTCGGGTGAAGGGGAGTAATGAGATAAGTCAGACTCAGACTTATTGATTTTCTGAGTCGACTTCTTGTGATCCAGAACTGATATAATAGGAGTTTTGTACTGTAACATTTAAAGGATGAGGAGTTACAGTTCTTGCCTGTTATATTATCCTATAGCATTACACTGCCCCCTACAGGTAAAGCCATAAAAAAGGTCATCTTATTCCAGTCAAACTTTATTGATTATCTGAAAAATTAACAGATTCTGAACAAATGACAATTACACCCCACCTCCCTCATCTTCCGTCTCCCACCCCAACCAAAGTAATCAACTTCTGAATGTGGACTAATTGGAATATCTTTCAACTCAGTAAATAGTCAGTGGCCTTTTCATCTTTCTGTGAAAAGGCAGCCACCGCTAAGTTCAGATGAATTCAATACAGAAAAAAAGAGCTGGGGTACATAGATTTCACAGTGCATTAAACTGCTCTGCAGTAAGACAATGAGCTTATGAAATCACAATCCTGCCTCATCAAGTTTATCTAAAGGTCATGAACGACCCTTTGTAGATATTCATTTTCAATTCAGTACATGGGTCTTCTGAAATTTAATTTAGCTTGTCACACATATGAAATATAAATGAGAAAAAAACGAAATCAACCACACTTCTGAAAAAAACATGTCATAGCATTCAAACTAGGTTATCGTTCACATCTGATTAAACATATGTTAATAAATTAATCAATTCTTAGTTAGCCCTATCACTCCCTACCCCGCCACCGCAGCCCATCCTTCAAAGAAAACAAAAACGCAGTATTCAAACCAAAATTTCCCACATCCTGTACCTGAGCTAACGGAGGAGTCAAAAAGTCTAACATCACACTTAACGCCTAATAAAATGCCACCAGGAGTGAATGCATTACAGTATTTCATTGGTGATTGACATTGTGTGATGTGATTTGACTAACAACCATATTAGCTCGTTAACATCGTTGGTTGTCTTTCACTTGTAACTGGAAGTTACAGAGTCCCTTGTTTGTGATGGGATTATAAGGCTCAGTTCAGTCTTAGATCAAGTCCATGGGGACACATCAAGTTAAAAACATTTTAAGCTTGTGAAAAGACCAGCACATAGTTTGGAAACCTTAAATATCCTTAAGCCAGCGGTTCTCAAACTATGGGGTGGGCCCCCCTGGTGGGGCATAAATCCACTGCAGGAGGGTTGCGGATGACCCAGGGAAAAATACAAAGTTAAATTAAGCTTTATGACTATAATTTATGTATGTAAAATAATCAACTTTGCTGATGCTGAGAAAGTGTGTGTGTGTGTGTGTGTGTGTGTGTGTGTGTGTGTGTGTGTGTGTGTGTGTGTGTGTGTGTGTGTGTGTGTGTGTGTGTGTAGCATCTAAATGGAGGCATGCCAGGAAAAAAAGTTTGAGAACTGCTGCTTTAAGCTAACACTTTATCAAATTAAAGCCACGTTTTAATGACTTGGCCCCAGTGCTGATAGGCATACAATGTCTCACAGTCCCAAACATTGTTAGGACTATTAAAATAAGCATTGTACTCATTAAAAAAAGCAAACAAAAAACCCACAAAACGCTGTTGTTGACCTGGATAAATTACAAATATAAAAAATGGCTCATATTCTATTACAAATATCAACAATTTTATTAGCCTAAGATTAATTGTGGACAAAAAACAGTCTGTAAAATGTCAGCTATCGGTCCAGTGAATCAAAGTGGCAGATGAGGTGGAGGTGGTGGTAAAGGGTGTTGAGTGGTTCATGTTGGGCTTCGCCTGGGCCCTGTTTCAAACACACCTTAGCAAGCTAAAAAGTTCACTAGCACACACAGCACTTGGTTGGTAACAATGAAGAAGTGTAACCCTGGCAACCCATTGCTTTCCGATGTTGGGGTCACGGATGCTAGCGGGCAATTTAGTGTACGAAGATGTGGCTTAATGTGCACCTCATGTTCGCCTGGCTTTCTGTCTCTTGGCCTGACGTTTGGCTTCATCCATAGCAGCACTTTCGCTGCTGGCTTGAGCCATGCTCCTCACTCCCTGGATGCGGCTCCCCAACTGTAACAAAAGGGGAATCACCTGCAAACAGGTCAAGAAAAGGCATTAAATGAAGCTCAAAAACTTTAACTATAAAAACCAACCATGCGATAACTATTAGAATTACAGGGTATTAATACATTACAGGCTTGGCCTGGACAAGGCTCACTTCTAGTGACATTTATTCCTCACATTTAGAAATTGAAAAAATCAAACAAAAGCTTGGTTGAATAGTCTGCCTTGATTAGATGCAACTTGTTCTGTACCTTCTCATAATTGTAGGCCGCTAAGAGGAGAAGTAGAGTGAGCGGCAAAGCTACGTAAGACCCCTGAGCGACATCCTGGTCAGGCACTTTACGCTGTGGGAAAGTGCACACACATTTATATAGAAACATACTGTTCTGTAACAAATAACACAAAACAAATATTCTTTGTAGGAAAAATATATACTTAAAAACATCTGTATCTTACAGTGGGGTGGAAGGTAAGAGTGACATGTTTGTAGTAGCCAGTGGAAGTGAAGGAGACTTGAGGCAGGGTGAAATCATACTGGGAGCGGGACAGTGTGGAGTACAGCATCAGTACGTAGCTCTAGAAAAGAGAAGAGAAAGGTGACTATGGATAAACAGCAGTGTATTCTGGGTCATGTTTTGCATAGAGCCAACTATGAATCACGTAAAATACGCAATTCAGGACTAAGTAAATGATATTTTAGTAGTGCTGTCAGCATTAACGTGAACTGACCGACGTTAACGCATCAAAATTGGCAAATCCCTGTTAACGAGTTAACGCAGATTAGTGTGAGAGGTCACTCGCGTTAATGCAGCTTAAGCACGTTAATGTTGCGTTAACACTGACAGCACTATATATTAGTAATACTGGCTTAAAAACCATCAAGTTGCTTTGCATGTTTCACAGTTGAAAAATAATCCTACTTTTATCTTATACTCGGCCTCATTGAACCGAGGGCCTGCACCACCTTCAGAAAGGTGTTTTACCTCCTCTCTCTTTAAAACCGCTCTCCCTTTAAGCCAGGTTTCTTCTGATTGGCTACTACTGCTAAACAGAAGGTTTGAACAGCATGTGGGTGGTAAATTTGCGCATATAAAGAGCGCTGTCCCTGACATAACCATGATAGGGATGTCCTCTCACACTGACATTATACATGTCTAAAAGTAGGAAAGAAGTGTCTTAGTGGTCTGAAACCCGAACCTTTTGGCTTACTGGGATTACTAAACGTACACTGACCTCATTACGCAAACCAGTAAAAGCATAACAGGAGCTCTTTAAGAATGAATTACCTCGCCATCTCTGTCCAAAGGAGGGAAGTGAAAGAAAAGGGACTGTCCCAGAGAGACGCTGTTGATTGGATTGTCCAGATTGTCACTCTTATACAATTTCACCTGGGGGGGGAAAGTGTAAAGGTAAAGCAAAATGATTACAGGTCTAACTTATCTACAGCTAATGTAAAAGCCTTGTAGAGACTTAAAAGTTTCAAAAGAAAGACAAAAATGCCAGGTTTAAAACGCCCTACTGATAGTGTTGGAAGGTGTTCAGGAGACGTGATGATGTTTCCACTGAGGTCAAATTGATTGATCTGCCTGAAGGCGATAATGTTGACCCCTTCAATGTCACTACTGCCAACCTGAAAGGGAATATAGAGCTCATTATATAGATGTAACAATGAAACTTGTGAAGAAAATACCCAATGTGAACCACGGATAAAGTTTTTTGTTCGAGTCACACGGTGTGATAATAACAGAGAATTAAAGGGAATTAAGGCATTTCCAGCCTTGCGAGGGAGATTAGGAGCGCAGCACTTTTCAGACAAGCTAAAATTATGAAGTGAGAGGTTTAAACTTTGGCAATGGGATTATCACTGCTTTTGTTCTGAATATTGAAAGGACCCATGTGATGAGGGTGCCGATAAGTCATAATCACAGGGTTCCCACAGTTATTTTAACAATTCAATTACTAAAGTTTTCCATAGCCTCCGTAATAGTTTTCATAAGTGTGTTAAAGCAGTGTGAGTACGACTTGAAAATGTGTGCAAAATTCTTGAACTTAAAATAAGCACTCAGTGAGCTTCATTTAGTAGCAGCTTTGCCTTCAAGAGTAATCCAAGTCAACTCTGACCCACAGCTTTTAAATCAAAACAAAATACTTTCTAAACATAGATAACTGCAACATTAGCTACTGACAAATAGTCTAAATATGTAGCCAAACATGTAAAACTAACCAGTTATGCTTAAGCATGTGTGCCTTTATGACACTCAAGTGACCCCTCTCATATTTAAAGCTCTAAGAAACTTGTTATAAATTGTAATTTCTCAACCCCCATTAAAAGCCAAAGATGCTGAACATCTGCACCGGACAAACTTGAAGCAAGCTGCTGCCTACCTCTATAGCTCTGTGTTGTGGCAAGGCCCTCTCTATGTGGTCGTTGCCTTCAGCTCGCAGTTGAATGAGATATTTGCAACCCGGCTGCAAGAAAAACATTAAATGAGTTAGAGGTATAATCACATACACTCCATTACGACTGAGCAAATCATATACTGCTTACAAATCACACTTTGCAAAACCACCAGTTTCCCTAGTAATCCAAGACAACACCTAGAGGCCATGATCTGTTTCAATCCTCAAGTCTGGTCTTATTTTAACAGCTCATCCCGTCCTCACCAGCAGACCCCTGAGTCTGAATCGGCCCTCCTCATCAGTGACCGTGTCCTCGCTGTAGAGGCTACAGTCTCCCTGACCCACGGCCTCCACAGCCACGTCCCACTCTGCGTCCCCGTTGAGAGACTGCACCATTCCGTAGCAGCTGAGGACAAGTGTACAAGACTGCAATGAGCACACGTGCAAGCTGCAGTACCCACCAGCAGATGAGTATAGGTATATAAGATATTCCTATGCTTGCAAGCTAACAGTGGACAATGTACACTCATTTACCTGTATGCAGTTTTGATTCCAGTTATATCAATACTGAGGTTTTCACCCTCCTCCACTGTAATCATTTGAGATGCTGGCTCAAAGCGGAACTCCTTCATCATGGGCTTGAAGTAGTACTGACCAGGACTCTGAGGAAGAAAAGGTGGGAAGCAGAAAATACCGGATGGACAGGTGAACCAAGACACAGGGCAAAGCATCCCTAGAATTACTATCAACCACCAACAATGTTTGTCTGACATACGACTATAAGAGGTTTCTTACCAAGTTATTGAAAGTGAGGATGCCAGTGTCTTGAGTCAAAAGGTTGGAGCGAAACTGACCCCCACTCAGAGAAAGAAGCACGCCGGCGAGAGGCTGACCGTCCTCTGATTTGATCTACAGCACAGCCAGAATACTTGTTGATTTTACTGCTAGACAGGGACCTGATCAATTAAACCCCTTTAATCTTTTCACAATAAAAGATCACACGGACAAAATATAATGAAAGCCCGCGGCTCGAGTGAGCGCCAAATTGTGGGTGTAATCAGGCTGACAGGTGAGCTTAATTTCAGAGAAGATGTACAAGTGAAAAATAAACATGGGCACAAAGCTCTGTCAATGCTGAGATTTCAAAGCAATTCATCACACAGTGTGAAAAGGAAACTAATACTGATCGTTTGTGTCAGGATCTCACGGTCGCAGTAGGTAATTGCAGATCCTTTTAACAAAGGGCAGCACAAAGGCAGTGTACTGACAGCACGCGGCAAAACACAAAAATGATCCGACTAGCCGACTTCTAATTACATTTTTCCAAAACATACAGTAACCAGTACTTTTCATTATGTCACTTCTTTATCTCATGTCCAACCACCATAATCAGTGAGGGTTAGTAGTTGTGAACAAACAGCTGGACAAATATAAAAAGTACCTAAACGTCTGATGATTACTGGGAGGTAATACATGCACGTGAGCATGGCTGCATATACCTTGAAGGTGACGCCAGCCAAAGCAAATGCCTTAAAATCTCCCTGGGTGCCCTCCACGGGACTCAGCACGAAACCTTCTTTGCTTGCACTGATGTCGTACTGCCGGTCACTGTGGAGCGGACCCACACTGAAAAAAAGCGGGGGAAAGTTAAGTGAAGGTCGGAATTTCTTCAAGATACTTGTTTATTACTAAATGCAACGTGATTTGAACACAAGCCAATCTGTAAAGCCTATTATAACATCAATACTAAAACAATGGAAAAAAATACATACATACAATTAGTGCTGTCAGCGTTAATCTCATTAAAATGACGCCATAACCGCCAGCTGCTCGGCGTCAACGCGCCTCGTTGACGCCGTGCAGCCTCACACACGGGGCGATCCGCGTTAACTCGCTAATGGAGATTTGCGGCGTTATAACGTCGTTAACGTCATTTTAATGCTGACAGCACTACATACAACACAAGCTTTACTCATGTGAAAGAAAAAGGGCATGTTTCTTTGCTCTAAGGACACAAAGTCTACTTGCAGCTCTGTGATGCTGTCCCTGTGACCCTAATTTTACAGACTAAGATGCTTACAACAGCATCAAGATCGCAGATCACAGGCCCTATAATGTATTGCAAGCCCTGCTTTTCTGCATACTGATTCAGCGCCAATGTCTCTAATGCCACCTGTGCTTTCGCTCTTATGACGAGTCAAAAAGTATCTGCTGTAAAAATGCTAGTCTGGTTGATGCTTCGTAAGTTTCCAGGGGTTTTTTTTCCAAATAAAGAAAAGAGGAATAAACAGGTGAACACAAAAGTCATTGAAATTCATCCTCTGGGCACCATGAACATCTGTGGCTCCGTGGTAATGAATCCAACAGTTGTTGGGTTATTTCAGTCATTAACAAAATGATGATGGCTGCGCCCACAGCCACGAATCTCAACTTTTTTCCTTTTTTATCTTTAACTTTTTGGTCCTAAATAGAAAAGAATTCACACCTCACTCCAGGCCAAAAAACTTATTCTTTAAAAAAAAAGCATTTATGAACTACCCTGTTAGTATAATGACTTGCTAAGGCAATAACATTTATAGCAGAACCCGAAGGCAGCATTACCCAAATGAAAAATTCTTGAATATCCTCTCTCTCATTTTCACACACCCTATTTTTATCATCGTGTTCTCATACCTGTATGCTCCCATCTCATTAGTGGCCACAGTAATGAGTGGTGTAGCAGCGCCTCTCTCAGTGATAGATATTTCCACACCTTGTAGCTCTGGTGACACCTTGCCTTCTAAGAAAAGACCTGCACGACCAGTGATGTCCACCAGCCGACCTGGACACGACTCTGTCAACAGCAAAGATACGGTTTATTTTAGAATAACCTGCGTGGGTTGTATCAGAGTCCGTTTTAAGCTTTCCAATAGGCTTTCTTTTTGTGTGAATTTACCTCCGGTGATAGTTGCCTCTACTTCAGGAGGGTAGAACAACAGCTCCTTCGAGGAGGGAGTCACTGTGATCTTCTCACCAGCCCTGCATATTTACACAGAAAGAAAAAAATCACTAACAGCAATGAACAACAGTTCTAGACTCAAATGAGCCTCTGATTTGTGATGGTTATTATTAGCAGATTAGCATTAGTCAGAATTCCACTCTTAATTTCTCTCAAGTCTTGTTAATTTTCTACAGAGATATAAAGCTGGAATTTCCAAGTTAACACTAAAGTGAACAGAAGTTTTGCCGTCAGCCATACGTGGTATTTTAAAGAGCAAAAACTGACCTGGCCCAGTAGGAGAACTCATAGTGGAAGGGGCCTGTCAGTTCATCAGCCTTTTCTTGGATAGGAGGACTATCATCTCTGGCACCTCCTTCCTCTTCAGCTGCACGACGTTCTCGCTCCTGACGGCGCAGCTCGATCTCCTGCAGTTGCTGCTCCTGCCTTTGCTCCTCCAGGCTCCGCAGCGGACCCAGCACGAGCGCCGGCTCGCTCTCGATGGACGACCTGACCAGGGGGATGAGGATTTAAAAATAAATAAAAACGCTAAAGCTGGTCATAACCAAACACGCAAATGCACGGCAGCATTTGAGCATATGAGACTACTCATGCGGAGTCATAATTACTTGATCGTGACTGTGACGTCTAGAGTCTTGTCGGTGGTGATGAGTCCTGTCATGTGATGCCGCACTGCAGTCAGGGTCAGGATGCTCGGGGCTGAACTGTTACACACAGGTCAACAGCAGTCATTAGAATGCTTTGGCTGCATTAACCCAGAAATAAAAAGACACGGCGTTACATTACTTACGTATCGTAGGTGTAGAAGTCCTGCTCAAATTGGTGGCAGGAGCGAGGGGTGACTTTGTAAACACCTGGACAAGCCATTTTTAGCTGATTAATGATTACGTTCCAGTGGTATATTTAGATAAGTCTGACATAGACTCTTCGACTGTGCACGGGGGAACAGTTGGTACAGTCTGATATTTTTTGATTATGCTAATTTCTCCTATGTTGAGCTAATGAGAGGTCAGAAGAAAGAAACTCACCAGGCTTGGAGAGGCAGAAGCGGTTGACTCCCTTAGAGAGGTTGTACACGCCAACGTTTTCAGGTTTGCTGCCATCTTGGAAGAACTCCTGTGCAGCACCACACATTCAATAATACATATGGAAGCGTAAGCATCTGATCTAACAGGCAGCATGTAGTGTAAGTGGAGTGAGCTGCTGATTACTAACCAAAGTGATGGCATGGGAAAGGGAGCAGCGCAGAATGTAGCCAATCTGTCTGAACTCCACCCCCAAGACGTCCGATTCCAGAACCTCCACCTCCACTGACTTATGTTTCCAGCACCACTCCTCGTGAGAAATACTTACTACAAGTGGTAAAGATTAGAGAGTGAGAAATACATTTTAAATGACAGGGAAAAAGAGAAATATGTAAATTAAATATGTCGCACTATTATAGGTGGAAAAATATTACAAGTTCCGTTCAAGATCTCTGAATAAAAAGAATTTAAAAAATGACTGCACACATATTATATATAAAAACTGTCCCAGCAACACTATAAACTGAAAAAACATGCAGTGTGTGCAGATCAGAGTTTGTGTGGAATGAACAGATGGATCCACATTACCAGAAGGTGGGGAAACACTAGTTGAGTAATGGCATGCCTGCTGAAAGCTGCTGCTATAAACCAGTGATTGAAAGGCTGATGATGACCCGCTCATTTCTCTATTTAAGAATAACTACTATAACTTTCAAATAGAAGTGTGCATAGATTGAGGGGTTTATATTGTACAGAATGCTTGACTCAGTTGTTCCAGTGAAAACCTGACTGCATGCAGAGTTTACATTTAAATAAAATAAAATAAAAACTAGAAGTATATTTAAAACCTTTGTATTTCCCGGGCAAAACGTTGTCAAAAGAGAAGCTGAGGATGTCGCTGCTCCCAGACAGAGCCACTGCCCTCCTCTCCCCCTGCCTACTCGCTGGCTGCAGGGTTACAGAAAGGTCATCACAGGAAGCTAGAGGACAACCAGAGAACACAAGGTTGGCTCGTGTGAAAACATATTTCTTTATGGATTAAAGCTGCATCTTTGGTAAACTTTGTCTTCTCAAAAAAAGTGTAAATTACTAAGACTTTACCTAGACAGTACACCTTTCCAGAAACAGAAGCCATGAACTGGGTGAAAACTAGGTCTGTGAGTGGTTGATCCACAAGGGAGATGTCCAGGGCCTGAGGCTGCAGAGCCAGGCCTGCTTTCACCTCTGCTTCAGGTAGAGATACCTGAACACACAAACAAATTTAATTTTGCTTAAAACCATATTTTTTAATCAAACAGCTACATGAACACTAAGCTTAACTGCTTTGCTTTGATAACACAGAGGAATCTGAATTTCTAGAAAAAAAAGTTAAAGATTTGGGTTTTTTACTTTCCAATGATGTTGATCTGTTGCAACTTTTAAGCCGTAAATGTGCAAATATCATAGAATATGGGTAAAAAGCACCATCTGCGCTTTAGACAACATGACATCTGTTCGTCTTTTAGGAGGCTCACCAATTAAAACTGAAAATTTAGTATGCGTGACATATGTCAGTTTCTTGTATATATTTAATACTATTTGAATTCGCTTTCAAACTGATTAAA
The DNA here is from genome assembly GCF_056152115.1 of Neolamprologus brichardi. Taxonomy (NCBI): domain Eukaryota; kingdom Metazoa; phylum Chordata; class Actinopteri; order Cichliformes; family Cichlidae; genus Neolamprologus; species Neolamprologus brichardi. The sequence continues at coordinate 29,111,261 of NC_142109.1, read as the reverse complement.
TAAGAGGTTATAAAAATTAAGATATGGATATGTCATATAAAATAAAATGCTGCTCGAGTCTTACATGGACACTGTAGTCTCCGGGTTTGGCCTGAAAGCAGAAGGCCCCCTGATGGTCAGATTCAACAGTCCGAATGAAAGCCTTGTCTGTGCTCTTGTGCGTCAGAGTGACCTTGTAGCGACCTTGCTGCTTCATGCCTTCAGGCAGGCGGCTGATGGAGATCTGGCCACAAACACTGAACCTGTGTTGGACCAAAATCATGTCAAAGTCATGACAATATGAAGAACTACACTGCAGCTAAATTTATGTAATAAGCTTCTAATTCTTATAACGTACCCTGCTGTGATGATATCAGGAAGTTGAGGCGTATTAGGAGCGATCTTCACTGTGACTGGCTCGAAGAACATGAGCTCTTTGTTGACACGGATGGTGTAGGTGCCAGCTGTCATGTTCTCCAACCGGAAAGAGCCATCTTCTTTGCTGACAACTGAGGACAGAGTGGTAAAGCAAGCTACAGTTTAAAGTGTGACAGAGAACCACTTCAAAAACTATAGTTCGATATTCTACTGAAAACACGAGTCTTCTTTCGTGATTACCCTTGATCTGGTTGTTTAGGTAGACTGTAGCATCGGGCACACCTTCCCCATCAGGACTGTTGAGAACCCGGCCAGTCACAGAGAAGCCCATCACACGGAAGATGGGCTACACATAAAGAGACACAATGTCAAACTTGAATATTTTGCACAAAACTTGTTTCCTTTTGAAACCTGCTAATACACATTAATAATAACTATTTAAAAAAAATTAAGATAAACAATTCTCTTTACCTCGAGTTTCAAGCTGTTGTGTTCCACCTTGAAATTCATCCTAGAAGGAGCAACATCAAAAGTGATCCTTTCTCCTCTGTAGAAAGGTATCTGAAGTGAAGGATTTCACAGAAGCACATTTAGATGGAAAAACGATTACATCTCTAAGACAGAGGAGACAGAATTTCATTGTTCGCAAATAAAAATGATGCTTTCATAAAACCCATCATTCATACCACCTTGTCTCTTGTAGTTATATCGGTAAAAAAAGTTCATACACATGTAATTCCTGCACTGGATTCGGATTCCCTAGCTAAATGTGGGGTGGATTAGAAAACAGGAAACATAAAACACGTTGTAGTTGTCATTACAATATATTGTAACACAATCCTATGAAAGTCTTTGTTTGGTTAATTGAAGTAAATCACCCAAACCTCTTTAAATGGCGTTAGAGCTGTTTAAAGAGTTCAAATAGTACTGCTGACGTCCAATTTTTGTGTGTGTGTCATCAAGTTTAAAAAAGCAAGATTTAAATTTGTGTTTTTGAAATACTGAGAGGAGTAATGGAATAACGAGTACCTGCTGTGAGTGGTTGGATAAGAAGCTGTGAGTTTCATCACCTCTAACTCCTCAGCAAGATAACAACTGACTTTACCGTGTCTCGCTCCAACTCTCCTGTTTACTTTCTATTCAGGTTCCAATGTATTCAATTAGGAGTGAAGCAGCTTTGACTGATAGGTGGACACCTATGCAGGTGGCTATTCTGGCAGCTGTCTGCTAAGCTTGACCTCAGCCAAGCCAAGTCGCTGAACATGAACTCAATCATTTTTGTGCTCTTGGTGCTTTTCAGAGATTAATAAGGCTGTATTTGTGGTCCGGTTTTCAGATCAAATTGTAGTACTCTATTTGTATGTTATGCAGTGCTAATTAGCGTGTATCTATGACTGTCTAATGCCCTGTTAGAGTTAATGAATGTAACTTGCTGGCGCTATCTGATAATTAAACACTCCACCCTCTCATCCAGAAATAGGAAACATGGAAGCAGCCAAATAGAGGCTTCAACATAGGAATTCACAAAGCAGAAAATGATGTAGCTAATCTTATGGCGCGAAGGAAAAGACTTCCTTATTAAATCAAAGTATCTGCACTGTGTACATATACATCATTTGGTCTTCTGTTGTATTTCTGACACAAAAAAAGAAAATGCGACGATAACTCACCACAGTGTACTCGCCGCTGGCTAACGAAGGAAAGACAAAGACACCATCATCTCTGGACAGAGCGCTGCACAGGTAGGCCAGCGTGCTGTCCCCAGAATCTGCACCATCCACTGGGGAAGTATTACAGCCACTTATGTCCTGGAAATGACAAACATTGAAATTGAACCAATGGAGCAACGCGAAATTCAGCATATTCCAGAAATTACAAGACGAGGAAAATGTGTTAAGTTAAAGTAAAGTGTTAAAGATCATTTACATATAATGTAGGACGGATATGAAAAGTCAACATATTTCTGTTCAAAAATGGAAATTATGGAGGTTTACCTCTCTTTTGACTGTGGCTGAGTAAAGTAGGAAGGTGACCTCTTTCATGGGCTCTCCATCACTGCGGACCTCCCCCGAGACATCGTAGCCTCCAACCACCAGATGGTCAACGGCCGGGGCATTTGCATTGGAGACGTGCACTGAGGTAGTACTCTATATGAAGATGGCAGAGGTCGCCCATAAGTTGCATTATGAGATGGAATAATGGCCCTGTCAGGTTCACTGTGATTACTGCTGGAGCTCATTAGTTATAACCTTGCTCACCTGACAAGGAACTGTATCAGCTAAGCAAGTAGGTGAATAATGAAGTTTTCTACCCTCAAGCGATACAGAATCAAACAGACCTCTGAGATCATGCATTCTCTACAGTATTAATGACAGTACTTTAATTGGAAACTGGGACGCTGTCGTACTGAGTATGATGGTAGGTGGGTATGGGGGGGAAATAATGTGGGAGAGCTTATTCGCATCATCAATTACAAATCTGACAGTGCATTTTTGTACACAGAGATTTTAAATCTTTCACTAAAAGTTTACCACACTCTTTTTCCATCTAATTTTAACATCAGATATGAACCAAGTTACACTTTGTGTCATTTATTTTACAACTTGTAAAGTCCAGCTTTCTTCAACAGTCCAAAGACATGATAAGTCATTAATTCTAAATGGGGTTTGGTGGATGTAAGATGTAAAAAACTGACATGAGGCACTCATAACAGAACATGGGCAACACGTTTTTAATGCAACGTGCAGTTGCAATATCGATTGCCTTATAACAACGTGAACAAACCTGTTCGAGAGTCCAGGAAGGATGAGAAGCTGTGATGTCATACTTTCCTGGTAGTACTTTAAAGAAGGTATACCTGTGTAAGCAAAAAACCACAAAAAAAAGAAAGAAAGAGGCAAGTTCATTTCAAACATCTGTATAATGCAGAAACAAACATAAACACAGATGAACACAAAGGTGTGAGTAACTTACTTTCCTCCAGGCTGTGTGGTGACACTCTGGAGCTTCTCCCCTGTTCCGGCTCGGCTGAGTTTGACTTCCACGCCAGCCGGGCCCATGAGATGGCCCTTACTCAGAACCTGAGCAAAACACAATATATTTGAGGAAACTAGACACTAATCACCACTTGATACTACTATTTATTTTATCAATAACCTTTGTTGCATTGGTTAAAGAAGCTTTAAAGCACTCCAAAGTTTTCTTGCATTTAGATAAACCCCATCAAATGTGTCAAAGCACTTTTTTTTAAATCACACATTTTGCAAAGTAGACAGTCTTAACTCTTAAACTTTCTGTCTACATACTATAACAATCTAAATTTCTTTTCAAGAAGACCATTCTCACCGTTCCTGACACCGAGAATCCCGTAAAAACAAAATTGATGTCTTCTTCTTTCGTACAAATGTCACTGACTCCATCCACATGCAGGTCGACACTGGTAGGCTCTGATGACAGTTAAAAGTCCAAAAGGAAAAGAGACCAGAGAATATGGGACAATGCACAATGGCTTTTATATGATAATTTGTGAATTATGGGGATTTCTGTGAGAGTCTTACCAAAGCTCCACCCAAGCGGAGGCTCGATCTTCAAAACGAAATCTCCCTGCGTTAAAGTGACAGCTTGATTATATTCACCATCAGTGAAAGAATTAGTTAGAGCTAATCAAATCCGTTGCTGGCATACCTTGTCATAGAGAGGGATCATGAAGTAACCATTGATTGGAGCACAATCCGTTTGATATTTCAGTGATCCTTGTTTGGTATATAATTTAATCTGAGAATGAGGAACACACAGTGATCATTAATCATAATGAAAGTTATTATAGTGATCATACTATAATAACTAAACTGAGCGACTAATGTTAGCTAGCAACAAAGAAACAATCTAGTCTGTTGGATTTAGTTCATTTCAATATCTTAATTAACCAAATTGCTAATCCCATGTAGCCCGTGAAAAAGAAGGGATTAGGACGGGAGCACTTACTCATCAACGCCTGCAGGTTTTAGGATTAGCAGTGAATGCCTTGTGTGATATATGGATATTAATGCTGAGTTACCATCAGCTATCTAGTAAGTAGCTAAATCAATGTCAAAGAAGACCAAACTCACAAATGTTTGCGAGCAATCAGAAACAGATTAAACACAAATACACTGCTTTTCTATTCATTTCATTCAAACTGTCATTGAAACAAAAAACTCCGCCCAACCTTTAGCTTTCTACCACAAACCAGCTAGCTGCTGGTTAGCTGCTAGCACGCTAGCCGGGACATTTGCACTCTCACCTCGATCAGAGAGTAATTGATTTCAACGTCGGATTTCACGAATCCACCGCATGCCACAACTATGTCATCGGAGGATACGGCCAAGAACTGAGAGTAGATGACACCGAACAAAATCCAAAGGGATCCCATTTCTGCCCGGATCGTAATTCTGAGCATGTTGACTGGTTGAGCCAAGCAACCGCACGCTGCCTCCGGTTCCGTACCAGCTGAGGGGCTGTCAATGAACTGTCACAGGCGGCGTCTGCAGCGACCTCTGGCGGGTAGGAGGTGCCATTTTCTCCGTCGCTCACGGCCGCTTGTAACATTTTAAGTTGTATCACTGCCCTCTTCTGGTTAAAGTTACAAACGTCTATGTTTTTACCGAACCCTAACATCCCTGATCCATTTTCTAACATCTGGGTTGTTGGAGAGGACATTGCTTTTTCATATTCTGGAAGTATCATACCCTGCAAAATACTCTACTTAAAGTAGGAGGAGAAAAATACCAATTAACTCATCTATAGTGTTAGCGTATTGTGTAGCGTATTCGGCCTTGTAATTATTCCATTTACTTTTTCAATGGCCAATTTGTAATCTTATTACCCTCTCCTTGATTACCCTTTATCACTTTTTATATATCATCCAACTGCCTTTTGTCATAGCACCATGACAGAGATTTTACCACTATTTGACTATTCAAAACAGTATTTCACATTCACTTATATCAGTTTGTTCCATAAAATATCTGCATGATGAGACGAACAGAGTGAGATTTTAAAAAAAAATTAAATGAGAAAATATATTTGGGAAAACATTTATTTTATATGTACAGTACCCACAATCAAATTAAGGCATCATGAAAGTACAAGAGTATTTTCACCCAAATCTGACAAAAAAAAACAAAAACCCAGAAGAGACATTGTTAATAACATGCCCACAGTCCAGAAGATATTTTAAAAAGGTACTAAAACTAAGTAAAAAGTAGTGTTAAAAGTCATTTCATTCAAAATGTATTAGGCACAGTCATAAATATTCATTTGCATATGTAACAACACCCACAAATAACCAAGTCAACAAGGAAGCTGTAGTAAAAAAACAAAACAAACCCCCAAAACCCTGCGTTAATACATTTAAAGTGCGTGAGATTGAGAAAAGTTTTAAAAACAAGTCCAGTAGTTTAAAAGAATCGAAGTCCTTCTCAGAAGGAAAAGATTACATGCAAGTAAATACACTGCAGCTCAACAAAAATAACGTTTTGATTAAAGGGAAAAAATATTTTTGAGATTGTCAATTCATATATTCACAAATATTCAGACTGTTTTGTTGGACAAACAAACAGCAAAAAAAAAAAAAAACACTGAAAAGGTCAGAAGCATTGTGAACAGGATATTTGTTTACATTGCAGTGTTTTCACAGTTAATTAAAAACACATTTAAGATATTTGTCTGAAAAGTTCAATTGTCTGCTTAGACAATTGAAGAATTGTCTAAGCATGCATCTCTGCTTTGTTCAGTAAAATAAGGCCTTTGCCTTAAACTTGAGTGGAGGAGCTTGGAGCTACATGGGCCAGGAACACCGCATCATTGAAATTGGTGGCGAAGCTAGTGTGGTAGCTAGGATTGCTTCTGCTGCTGCTGCGGCGGGGTTGGAATTTGGATTGTGGGGATCTCACACCTGAGCGCTTCTGGGCCTGGCACAGCTTCTGGATCAGGAAACGCCGGTCGCGGCCCTCCTGATTGACAAATTAACACAAACAGATTTCAGTTCACACTGCATTTGGCAATAACTGAATTGATAACAAGAACGCAACTCCCCTTGAAGGACAAGAGCTATAATAAAACTTTGACTTTTTATGATAAAGACAATCCATAAAAAACTGTTGATAATATAGGTTTTACTGATTTTTACATTTTGTGTAACTTTGACTAGATTTTCACCATCAATAAATTAAGCCGTTATCTGTATCTACAATCACACAAAATTTGAAAACGATATCTTTAAAAGTGTGGGCACTAGACTAAGAATAAGAGAATAAGACCTACCATTTCTAGTTGGTGTCTTAGTTCATTAATGACCCTCTTGTGTGCTCCAGCAAGTGCAATCACATAAAACATGGCCAAACTGAAAAAAAAAAACAAAGTATAAAATTACAGCAGAGGAAAAACAATGTTAAAAAGGTGAAAATATATAATAAGAGGACCAACCATGTGATAACAAAGAAAGAGACAGCAAAGGCCTCTGAAGAGAGAGCCCAGAGAAGCTGTTCGACTCCTTTGGGTAGCTGAGAAACTGTATCTGGCACCACGTCCCAGGAGGTTTCGTAATTAACAAAAGGTCCACAGGCCCGAGAACAGTTTATCCTGTACAAAAAGGAAGTAAGAGTTCTTATATTTATCCATATTAAGAAAAAAATAATTATATGGCAGTGGCCAGATTTTGACCTTTGGCATGAATATTTCTGCTAGAGGTTCTTTTAAAGCTCCATACAAACTATACAAATTTAATTAGAACACAGTATGAACATTACTCACTGTGCTATACTAGCTATGACAGGCACACAGGCAAGAGTGAGGCCGATCAACAGCACGCCGAGGAAAAAGAAGTTGGAGCTGGATGCTCGGAAAGGACGTGTGGCTGGACGACAGTTTTTGATTAATGATACCTAGCAAACAAAAATTTGCAAATGAGGCTTACTAGAATATTTCATGCTTTTTTCCTTCACTCTTGCAAGGAAGAAAACTACATGCATTCAAACCAAAATGTCACCTTCTTGATGTAAAAGATAAAGAAATATTTGAGGGTGCAGATAGCAGGCAGCAGTGGGCAGTAGAAAGTGCCGATCCAGCAGATGGTCTGACCATAGACGATCTCCAGTACATTCTGAGGAATAGAAAATTCCTGTTGGCTCATCCATTTAGCCAGGGCAGAATTACTGTACCTCAGAAGCAGTCTGGGTAGGATAGAACAAGAAGGACAAAAATGACTAAAGCAGAAATAATCAGAGAAAACAAAGCCTTCAGTGACAGAATAATTTTAGCTACATTCTAACTAAGCTAAAACTACCATATTTTTCAGACCATAAAGTGCACCGGATTATAAGGCGCACTGTCGATGAATGGATCTGTTTTCATACATAAGGCACACCGGATTATAGGGCGCATTAAGCGAAACAAAACAGTCAGATAAGTCAAACTTTACTCAACTCATTCCTCTTTCTTCCTCCACTTCCGTACCATTGATTCATTAATGCTGAATTCTCTCACAGCTGCTCTATTCCCATGTTGTTGCAGTATATTAATGACTAACCTTATATTGTGGATGGATTGTCTCAGTTGTTCTCCTGACTGAAGTTTGGTGCATTTACAGCATCCTGCCATGCGATTGCATTTGTCCCTAACCATCGGGAACCCTCACGTTAACTTTTATCGAGTGGAAAAAAGTTAGCGTTTATCCTCCAGTTTCACTGTGTTTATGTTATGCTAACATAGCTGTGTCGTTAGCGATCACGTAGCACATCATTATATACCAGCTAGTCCAACTTCAGTAACTCTACAAACATCACTGCTGTTTAGTTTTCTGTCCTTATTTATGCTGGAAGTGATAGCAGAGCTGTACATTTGAATTTTTTCAGAAATCTCAGTCAGAACATGCTATATCATGTTTCGGTGTAAACTAGCGAGCTAACTTCATGCTAACTTCTAACTCTGTTAAATTTAATAAATTCTGTTTTCATGGATGCCTGGATGTTAAACTTAATTGTTCCACCTGGTAAAGCAGCAACGCTGATCATTTTATTAAAGATGAAGGAATTTAGACAGTTTTTAACTCTCAGTGATGTCGCAGTATTCATCTGACTTTGGGACCTGAAGCGGACGAAGTTTTAGACCCAGATTACTCCGCTAGGCTCCTGACTACGGTAGCCGTAATTCTCTGACAATCCATCCAAGCGGTGCGGCTCCGTAGCTTAGTTGTACTAAAACATTTTTGACAGATTTTTTAGCGCCGTGTACCACATAAAATCAGTTCGAGGTCAGTAAGCACAACCAGAATTCCTACATAAGGCGCTCCGGATTATAAGGCGCACTATCGAAAAATACGGTAGTCCAAGTCAGCTCCTGTAACTGTTACATTAGAGATTCTTAATCTTTTATGAAGGTGACATGTTTACACCTCTTCAAATGTCATGAGATGATCACAAAACTAGATGAACTGTACTTTTTTTCCTACTGTGGATAAACGAGGTCTTACTTTCGAGGAAACTCCACAAAGATGGTGACGGAAATGATGACAATGAAGTCAAAGATGGTGAGTTTGTACATCTCTTGGCCCACATGTGTTTCCCAGCACTGTCGACAGCAACAAGGATATAGAGACTGGATTTTACCATACATGCATGTCACGATTTAAGAAATGTATTTTATAGGGTGATTAGGAATATACTGTATAACAGCTAATGCAAAGATACAAATGAGTTTGACACTGGTACCTGTGGCACTACCCCTGTAAACCACTGTATATTACATTATGGCAAAAGAGGATTACTTACAGGGTAAAGATCGTGGTTGTAGCCACAAATACAGGGATCATCTTTACATTTAGTGATCCGAGACCAGACAGAAAAGAGCAAAACCACAATACTGGTTAACCGCATGAAGACACACCTGTGAGGATAGGAAGAAAGAAGGCAAATCAGAAATACTTTCAAGTTCAAATCTGCATCTATGAGTAAGCAGGTCAAAACACAAGACTCTATTTTACCTCATAAGAGTGAAGCGGATCTCAAAAGCAGGAGAATAGTCCTCGAAGTTGATGATAAAAGAGAAAAGTACTGGGGTAATGAAGTTGGCAAAGGTGATAACAATTGAAGGTAGATACTCAAAAATGAGATCTACTATGAAATTCACCTGCAAAAGAGGAGAAACAACAAATACCTTTTATCCTGTGTTGCCAACATTTACCAGAAATTTCTACATAGAGGTTGAATCAAAGCAGGTGGAGAGAAAGAATATTTAAAAAAATTGTCTTACCTTTTGGTCACTCATTTGGGCTTTCTGGGAGAAGATAGTGGCTAAATAAATGCAGTAGAAGCAAGCAGCCAGTACACCAATGACGAAAAGATTCAGGATGAGACGGATGAAGTAAAGCCGACATTTTTCTTTGTGGGTGCGCTCTGCTATTTTCTGCTTGATCTTCTCATCCTCCAAATCAGTCTAAAGATATAAAAATATGTATTTTAAAATAAGGCAAGACAACAAAATGATGGTGTTTGATTATTAATTTTCTTTACTTTAGACTCATCAGTAAGACTAATGAGGTTTTTTTTGTTGTTGTTGTTGTTTTAAACTCGCTTTTGGTTGATTTTTATTTTTATGTTTTAGCTTCTGTGAAGCACTTTGTGATTTTTATCTTGAAAGGTGCAATATAAATAAAATTTTGCTTTTACTTTACTTTAATGAACATCAAGGGACAAGTGTAAGCAATTCTCAGTGATGTATTGCACCCTCTCTAAGGTGCATATGAACTACTACCTTCAGGACACAGGTACAGGGTAGAGCTGCATCCACACTGAAAACAATTGGCAGCTATGTGGCAACCAGGGACAATAGAAAGTGAATGACATTCGGTGACTTCATGTGGTTAGAGGCTAAATAACTGGTGGCACTGTGGCCACAGGCGGGACCTGTGATAAATTTATTTTAACTTCCTGGTGAGGATTTGAAGCGACTACCAATGATAGCACAGAATACCGCTGGTTAGCATGTGACCCCGGTAGTAAGGCATGTGGGAACTGGGGCCTTGAATGTCACTAAAGCCATAAAAGTAGATTATATTAAAATGCACATCTTATTTTTACTTTAGAGTAACGGTATGTAGCTGCCGGGGTGCCATGTAAGCACCCATTTTTTTCAAATTAGTTTAAAACAAATTTGTAAACTGGCCATTGTTTTGACTAGCCAGTTTTACAATCATGCTTCTGATGTATAAACTAACCTTCAGCTCATAGAGCAAAGTCTTTTTCTTCAGCTTTGCAGCATTCTCACTGGTGATGCAGAAATCCCAGCCAGCAAAGATCTTGTTGCAAAAACTCTGAAAGCAATCCTCATCCTGAATCAGATTATGTTTGAACCCGGTGGCAGACCTTCGAAAGAAGAAAACACTCAAGACCACATCTCATCACATAAATGTTATTTCTTATGAGTTTGCCTTTTTCATACCTTTTAACAATCCAGATAAGACTGAGGAAGAGGTACCCTATAGTGACCAGCAGGTATGCCAGTGCCAAATTATAAGTTATGTGGGAGAAATGGAGTTTTTCCACATTGTAGAAGCCGTAGAAAAGATAGGTCTGTTCCAGAAAGCCCTGCAGATGAAGCACAGCAGGTGAGTACAGAAACTACAGAGTGGACTCTTTCTCAGGAGACTAATAATGTGACAACACTTACTTCGCCAGAAAGCAGATCAGTAATATACTTATGGTAGTTAACAAGACCTCGACGACTGTCACTTTTATACACGCTGCAGTAACCTGTAATATAACAGATAACCTAAGCTTTTTAGTCTTTCTTGCTTAGTATATGCTTCTAATTGAAACAAACAAACAAAGAAATCCTCTCACTATCATTCTGGCTGAAGGTGATATTTCCTGAAACATGGGGTGCAATGATGATGGGCAACATGACAAAACCGAACATGAGCAGAAAGATGATAAAGTTGAGTGTGACCAGGAAGCGCAGAAAGGAGAAGTAAGACAGGATCCCTGTTCCAAACATCCCTAGTGACAAGTGAAAGAGGCAAAAAGGGAGAATTTAAGTCTGACATACCAAAAAGGTACACTTTGTCTTAGCAAAATTATTTACCGATTAGCACCATCTGAACAGAAATCCAAACAAGTCTTTGAGTCCAAAGAAACAATTTCTGTCAGACAATCTGTTTGTCTTTTTTTTTTTTTACCTTCTATTAGGTGGATGTCTCTCCTCCAGAGCTTCAAGGAACTCAGCCATTCTTCGCTTTCATCTCTCATCCTCCTCAGATACTTGCGGGTGCTTTGTCGCCACTGTTGCCAGCTGCTCAACTCTTGAGCATCTTCTGCACACCGTTTCCTAAAACATCAAACAGTCAAATAAACTCCTGACACATAAACACGTTATTTAGCTATTAGTGAAAGAAGTCATAACAGACTACAGTTTCCTACTGTTTGCGTTTCTCAGCCATGGGCTTGGCTAGTTCTCTGATTTGTCGCTTCTCAGTCTGACTCTTCTGTTTCACGCTTTGTCTTACAAATGTGTTTATTCCCCATTTCCCACTGCCAGATGAGCCAACCCTTGCTCTAGAGCTGCCTCTTTGTTTGGAGCCAACAGTTGACGGCTTCCTGCGGTACAGCAGGGACTGGTAACTGGGGAGCTGGTCCAGCAGAGGGTTACTGCTGATTCGCCCACTGTGATCAGTGACGAACACTTGAAAAGACAAAAAAAGTAATGTTTCTTACATGACATGTATTTTTGCTCTTCTGGAACAGATGCTAATTTTGCATCTGTACAGAAAACAAAACTCGATGAAATATACATAATACAAAGTAATATGACTGTGTTTAACACTCTGAGCTAATTACCCCTGCATTTTTACAACAGTCACTTCAAATCAGGATCAACCCATTCATCGATCCATCCATCCAATCCATTCACGTCCACATAAAAAGATGGACAGCTACACGATTCACTTGATATTGGGCTAGCACAGATATATTTCTAAGGATGTATATGTTGTCTGAGGTTTGCATAAATTAAACTTTTTTTTTTTATTTGCAGACTCAAGTTGGATTCAAGTTGAGATAATAACTACATTACCATGCAAAAGACACAAACCATCCCTCATTTCTTCATGTTTTGCTATGAAATTGAGAAATAAGTGCAGGGATCTACTGACAAGTGCAAACATGCATAGAAATAGCGTAAAAATGCTATATTTGTACAGCTGTACTGTACAAATACAATGCATCTTGAAAGTCAACATTTCATTTGACCGCCTTTATTCTTCAGCACAGTCTGAATTCTGTTAGACAAGTTTGCTTTTTGTTTTTTTCCATCCACATATTCAGTTTTGTCACAGGACCACCACACACTATGACAAAAGAAATGACAACAAACTGATATTAAAATAGTGACTAAAGATAAAATTTAAACCATGAAAAAAAACAACAACCTCCAGAAAGGCTAAAAAAATGCTCAACACCATTTAAAAAATAGGTTGTAGCAGTGGAGAGAAAAGTACTACCTGGAGCTCCAGCAGGAGGGGCCCTTCCAAGCCAGGAATGAAAAAACTGCTTTTGTTTACATTTTTTAATCCCTATGTAAATTATGTCATAATTAAGTGCCTGAATAAATCTGTTGGATGATTACAAAAATAATAGAAGCTCTCTGCCAGACTTACAAATTTAGAAATGGTTTAGTCCAACACACATTGAGGCTCAACCTTATAGCACAGTTACTTTATTCTCTCCAGGTGACTGCTAATGAGTCTCATTACTCATGTCTTTCTCCAAGAAAGCAAAATTGAGAAATGGAAAAAAACCCGAAAAGAATTGAGAGGCAAAGGAGGTAAACGGAGTTCACTTGTCAGCCATTAACACATTTATTTCAAAAGGAAGGTCAGCAAAGATAACAGCTAACAGGTTAAGAATGGTTAAGAGGCTGTTGAAAACGTTAAATCAATACAAGATGTCTCTCAAATTTACCAAGCTAAACTTAACACCATTATAACATGTGGCCATGAATTTCAGAAACAGCCAGATAACCAGAAGCAGGTCTCCTCCAAATTATTTGACACATGATGAGCTCATATCTTGAGAACAAAAAGTTAGTTCAAGTAATCATTTGTTTCGATAGCAGCTTGAACTGTAACTTTACTAAGACTAACATCAAGTAGAATTCTGCTTCTGTATGCGGAGCCAGCTGTTAGGCAAGCAAGGCATTTTGAGGAAGCTGGTATGTTTTAAGGCTTAAAATGCCGAACTGACACTTCTTCTTAATCTAAATAAAAAGAATGAAAAGGAAAAAACATTCACATGCCGATAGGTTCGTTAGATTTAGCTTTTTCTACACCTAGAAAACCCTCTGGTAGCATGTCAACATATCTGTGGAAACCATTTTTACGTATTACTGAATCACCCGGTTTATATCTGCAAGACCTTTAAACTGCCATATAACTTCTGTTTGATAACATCAAAGTAAAACAAACAGAAAATGGCTGTCACAAGTTCAAAACATTGAAAATATCATAAATCTAATTTAATCTAATGTATTTTTAACATACTGATATCAGGTCTTCTCAAGGTACTGTTGTTATAGTGTTGGGACTCATTTAAAATTTCACATATATAAAGATAGATACATTATTCGCAAGAATTAAACTGTGCCTCAATGATCAGAGTTGACCTCTGACATGAGCCCCAAAAGGATGAAAACTGAAAAATTATACTTAAAGTAAGAGCTTGTGTAGCAGAGTGAGCAAGAACATGTAATAGAGGATGGTGGAAAGGAAGAGAAAGGGGGAAATTGAGGTTGCACTGACTGAGAGTGGTGAGAAGGACGAGAGTTTTCTAACACTTTTCTAAGTGAAAGAAAACTGAGAAGAAGCTGTTTTATATTGTGGGAATAATAATAAAAATGAATAAAAATGAAGAAAATGATGCACCCTTAAACTCGACATTCCACACAAATAAGTAATTAATCATAAATTAAATTGTAGACTACAGGACACTGATATTTCAAACTGTGCACACTTATGAGCTTTTAATAGATTTTTAAGAAATACTGTATACGAACAGTTCACTACTGGCTACCCTAATGTCCCTAACACCCTGCGCCTTATAATAAGTTTACACATACAAACAATAACATCACATCACAACTCAAGTATATGTTTCTACAGCTAACAAAAAACATTGTTAAAAATCGACACTTCTCTCCTTTTTACGTTTGCCTCCCAGGAGAAAAGACAATGGCTAACCAAGGGAGCAGACTGTTTTATGAGCCGACAATTGAGTTTCGACAGCGTAAACACACTCGAACCAAACCAGACAAACAAAATCTCTTCCTGCTCTCATTTGAAAGTCTTCCTGTAATCGTTATATGACCCTCTGTCAAATCATTCACCAGCACAACAAACTTTTAGCTACTTTTTAGCGGCTAGCATTATTAGCTAGTTAGCTAATGTAGAAATAAATTGGGTTAATTAATGTTCTGAAGTAACGCACGAACTTCAAAAATACCTGAGTCGACTTCCATTGTTTCCTTTCCGACAGAATAAATACAGCTATTTATTTATTAGCTAACAATTAACTATCAGACTTCGTCAAAAACAAGGAGTTAACTCTCCCAGCTGTAAGGAAGATAATAGCAGTCTTTCCCAACAGCTACTTCCTGGATGTGGATACAGCTCCGGGAGCGACACTAGCTATTATTTATTTATCGCTATTTCTGGGTGTCGTGTTTGGTTTCATTTTATGATAGTCTGTGTTTCTAGTTACATTTTTAATATTATATTCTATGCTATGTAGTCATCTTTGTAGGATTTTTTTTAAGCGAATGTGCTAATTATACTAATATGACAGGTTTAAGTTTAAAATAGGTTTTAGTTAACTCACAGTCTCAAAAGAAAAAAACAAAATTATGAACATACAGATTACATATTATATTAGTTAGTTTCACAGTCACACAATATATTCTCAGTTTGTCTATTTTTGTCCTTTCACTTAATTAAAATGCTTGCTCACAACTTCCGTGACACATTTGTCCCTGGTTCCCTCTGTGGAGCATAGTAAACCCAATTTGCAAGCGCATTTTTTTGGTTTCCGACTATTTGTTTATTGGTTAGGTTCCATCTGTCTGTAACGGGATTCAACCCTATAGGTCAGCCTTTTGAGCCTCATCACCTTAAGTTTTAATAAGGATGCTAAATAATTATTAGCACTGGCGGTTTAATTATTCATGTCACAATCTAGCGTGACCTTTCAATATCCAAGTGCCAGTCCAGAAGCAGCGGACTTTTACCTTTGTGAGCTCAGGCTAAACTTCCTGGTGGGAGGACAGTCCTTCTTTTTATGTCACTGACGGTTATTCAGAGATACTCCTCAGACTTTTAAGCTGCAACTCTGTATTGTCAGGACGACCTTTTAGATATATTCTCTCCATTACAGGACAGTAACCAGGTAAGCAGAGGCTAATAACAGAGCAGAATGTCATTTGACAAGTTCTTTTAATTTTTACAGGTTTGTTATTATATGAGAACCTAACTCTAACTACGCATTTCTTATAGGTTTCCTGTTTCCATAGTTCACCCATCAGTCTGTTGTTTTCTGTTCATTGTTATATAAGACAGAGGTGTTCTCTTGCCATAATATAATGTTTTTTGTGAGAACCACAGAGCTATACCACTGCAACCAAACCTCTTTCCACAGGCTGAAACCAAACCTCCTACATGAATTTATAATGATCGGACCCAGCGCTCTAGAGATCAAATTGCACATGCTTTCTATGAAGCTGCCTCTATACAGGAAACTATGTGGTATTAACATGTTATACTACTTGTTTAGGTTTAGTCTTTAGCTTGATAACTTGACTTCAAGCACAATTCTATTGATTTATTTTAATATTTGTCTTTTATATGGAATAAGTCGTTTACATTTTGCCACTTGACACCGAAATCCTCATATTGGGAGCGACTGGGGCATACTGAGCTGAGGAATCACTGCTGTCTCCAAAGAAAAGCAAACGGATCGATTTGAAGGCTCTCATGACAAGTTACAGGAACGGGGGATTTTTCAACCATGCATACCATGACACCGAGACTCTGGAGATTGATAGAAGGTTTGTGTTAATATTATAACATAAAATTTGTTTTTGTCCTCAAATGTGCATCAGAGAAATCTTTTTTCCTGAAAAGTATAGAATTACAATTGGTCAAAGAATGTGTTTGTGAAGGAGTTTGAGTGGTGTGTTGTGTGTGCTTGTAGTAAGAGGAAGTACTGTGAAGAAAAGATCAGAATGTCAAGCAAGCAAATGCAAAACTAGCTTTAACAGGATCTCCTCAGGAAATTATAAGTTATATATCTTTGCTTTATCCTCAGCTGGTTCATTTTAGTGTTAATCTTTTTGGTACAAGATTTAAGGTCTGAGGATTGTGGATGATTATATGAGAGCCCTAGAGTAAACTTTAGCGCACTGGTCTCTACAGTTTACTGTTAAAATGAGTCCAACAGTACTCTATAAGACTGAATGTACTTTAAATTAAATAAAACCTCCACAGTTTAAATTCAAATAACTATATCAGTGACTTGACATTTCTGTTCTCTTCCTGATGTGATAACGTCACTGCTCTTAGGTGTCATACATTTATATAATTTATTAATAATTAAATTTATTCTGTTTGGGCTCTAGGGCTTCCAGCAAAACCCGTCATACTAACCCCTATGACAACGAAGACCCAACCTGGTGGGGTGACAGGGCTAGCAATGATGCTGCTATAGGGAGAGTGCCTCAAGGTGGCTGGCAGGAACAAAGCTGGAGGGGTAGAGAAAACATCCCAATGGATGCCATCTCCATACGCCCAAGGAGTCCTCCAAGGCACCATGGACCCAGTATGTGTACCACCTCTTTGTGGCCATGTTAAATTATTTAACTATAAAGCAACATAAAGTTTTTGTATACGTTTGTGTTTGTTTGATTGAAAAAGTCGTGTTACTTGTTCAGCAGCTTCGTTTTTTGTATATGCCAGTGGATGTTGCTAAGTAACCCTTTGTTGATACTTCCTCTCTATCTCCTCTACATTTTAGATCACAGTATATTTGGGATGGACCCTGAATATAATCAGTCAAGATCTATTCCACTTCCATCGTATTCAGGTAATACGCTTCATGACACTATAATTACACAGTTCCTTTATGGCATTACTAAACACACATTAATCTGTAAAGTTTCCATCACACGATAATCATTTCACTCAAAAAAATCTGTTGTTGGATGAACACAATTTAATCGTGGCACCTTTTTCCACGTGATTTAACCAAGTACAATAACCGATTTTTGATCATGTCAAACCAACACATTTGGCATTTGGTGGTTTAATGTAATCAGATTATGTTGGATCAATGTAGTATACTTACATTGACTTGAAGTGATTTATTTAAGTATGTAGAGTGAAATTTGTTTTAATTCATTCTACACAAGTTAAAAACTTTAGAAAAACGCAATGAAATCTTGTTGTTTGAACAACTACTTTGTTAATCGAGGCAATTACTGCTAGTCGTGCTCAATGAACCAATATGGGGGTTGATGATTTCATGGAGACAAACAACCATTTGCACTTATATTCATGGGTAATTTAGAATTCTTGCTGTGAGGCGACAGCACTAACCATCACGCCACCAAGCTGTCAATCCAGGCTTACCAAAACTAGGAAAGCTATGATTACAAGGCTTGATGTAGAATTCTCTCTACGTTTTTGTCCTTGACAGGTTAAACCACAATAAATAGCGATAGCATACACGTGGTGTAGGTTTAGTTGTCTGCCTCTTAAAACTCCAGCAATTTTCCTGCAGTTTGACATCTAATGTGATCTTGTAAATTTTGTGAGTCCAGGCAACTAACCACTCTTACTAGATTGTATCATGTCCTCTCAACAAGAACAAATTAAGTTGCTGAATTTCATGCAGATGCTACATGATACCATAGAAACATGACATTATTTAGTTCAAATTACAAGTTTGAATCTTGTACATGTAACAGCCACCCAATTTCATTTTTTTTGAGTGTTCAAATAACATTGCCATTCATCCTCATACTCATGTCTTCACTAGACTGTATCCTTAATTGTGGACATAATGGCTGTCAACAATAAAAGCTACAAGGAAATTGGCAAAGAAAATAAAACAGAGCAAAGGGGATTATTTAGGAAATGTTTTTTGCATGAAGTTCAAATAAAAAGTTACAGCATACAGTAGAAGTGTTTGTTGGTCTGTTTTTCAACTATAGTTTGATTACCATAGAACATGACACAGTTATACGACTTTGATTTACATCTGTTTTCACTTGTCTAATATCTATTTCATCACCTATGACATTAAATACACAAGTAAACTGTATTAGCAACTGTTGGATGGACTGTCATGGAATCCATATAGATAGAAATTCAGGATGAATTATAACTATGTCTTCCATTTCCTCCCATTTCATTTAATCTTTATGCTTCTGAAAAACTACAAAGAAATTCCAGAGTCATACCAAGAGTTGTTAAAATGCATAACTAATGCATGCAAATAATACACACAGACTGATACTCTGACAATAACTGCAAAGTAATACAGTTTGGTGGGCAATGGCACCAACACATTCAGTATCATAGCATTATATGAAATGAAAATAAATATGAAATAATAAATTCATCAGAAATAAAGATTTTGAACAAACAGTTGCATATTAGGACCCACATTAGTTTGTATATGGTGCTGTGTCCTGTACTATCAGCAGTACTTTCTGTCAGTGTTTTTGCAGTCGATATTTATCTTTAGATTTATAAATAAGCAGCAGGTTATTGTTATTATAGAAAAGAGTAAGTGATAAAGGCTGCGTAAACGGCTGCAGGTGTTACATGTAAAAATGCTACCCAGTTCATTTGCTGACTGTCACTCTGTTCTTGTATCCATCTCATGCTTTTGAGTTTGAAAATCCACAATAATCACAACAGAAGGCTGTCTGTCTTTTGCTTGTGTGCAAATCCAGGAAACATGACAATGCGGTGGAGAGGAATAGCGATGAGAAGGATGAGCATGTTTCCTAATGCAGATCATACCCAAACAGCTTTCACAGAGGATGCCATCTGGAATGAGATGCAAAATGGTAAGCACACCTGAGGGGTGTCAGATTATCCTGTGGATTTTTGGAAAGTGAATTATGACACCTGATATGTATTCTGAACGGCAGTACTCGCAAAGATTTAACAGCCAGCACTTGTCTTGTCATCTTGTGTCTGACAGAGCAACAAAACCTGCTCGAGGAACTTGCTGCTCTGTCAACACGAGACAGAATCCAGGCTATTCGGGATCTTCCAATGAGCTTTAAAGAGAAGAAACATATCAGGTGGGTGAGCCACAAACAAATAAAGATGATAAGAAAATCCTTCTCAGTGTCATTCGAGACATTTAGTTAAACATTGCATCCTGCTGGGAACCATAAACTAGGCTGTATGCATGGAGGCCACAGGTGTTGCAATAAAGATCTCTGAAGGAAGTATTTGTCCAACACAAATTACACAAGTACTAATTGAAGTCTAAAGGGGCTTCTACAGCCTGCAGAAACTTTTGATGCAGGTACTTTGGTTGACAAGGATCCCAATGGTTTTACTCTTACAGGAAAGAATTGGAATTACAGTCTTCCAAGAAATCTCGCCAATTCACATGTTTGGCAGATTGCTCTGAAAAGATGTCTCTGGTGAGTGTTTTATCTGTCAAAAAAGCAACGGCTGCATCTCTTTATGAGCCTGGCTCATTCATAATTTGTGCTCATATGCTACATACAGAATGTTATGATCTTTTTTCAGTTTTCACGAAAATGCGGGTACCATGTAAAGTCAGCCAAGCAGACCCTGAAACTGTGGCAAGGCGCTATGAAAAGTATTGGTGGGAAGTTTGGGACCAGTGTTCTCACCTATTTTGTGTTCCTGAAGTGGCTTCTCATGTTTAACATTTTCTCATTCCTGGTCAACTTTGGCTTTGTCACCATCCCTCTGCTTGTTTACAAGCAAACCCCAAACATTTCTCAAAACGTGAACAACGTATCCCAAAATGTGACCTTCAGAGGACTGGAGATACTAACTGGAGCTGTAAGTAGTACATGCATTTATCTTCTGCTGAAGTCAGAACCATCATTATTTTTAAAATTTAAAGCTAATGTAATAATTACCATTTAATTAAATGACTATGTAATATTTAAAGAGCTAATTATTTGGCTATCATGGCTGTAGCACATGGCTATCATGGCTCAAATCTGTATTATTTTGGATGCAGTTGTTTGTTTTCCAAGGATGGATAGGGAGAGCAGTGTGCTACAGTCTGGACAGATCACCAGTCTCACATCCACACCTATAGCCAATTTAGTCACCAGTTAACCTAACATTCATGCACAAAGAGCACATGCAAACCCCAACCACAAGTGGGATTTCTTCAAGTGGAGTGACAGTGCAACAGCATTTGTTTTCACAAAAGAAAATCTAAAACGTGAATCCGCTCTACATGGCAGATCATAATCAATTAGAACTAGCAAACACTGTTGATATGTATTATGTAATATCATGTTAGATGTTTTCTAATTCTCTCTGTACTGAGTGAACAAGAGTTGCATATATTCTGGATTTCCTAGGGTTACTTCAAGTATACGGTCATGTACTACGGTAGCTACAGCAATGAATCTCTGGTGGGTTACAACATGCAGCTGGCCTATTTCTTCACCATTGCAGTCTATATGGTGCTATGTGGAATTTCACTTATTTTCAGGTTAGTTAAGTCCTCATCATGCTAAAAATTTTACTCAAGTCCACAGGGAATTTGCTTTGTTATGACTCCTCAACATGCATGTGGGAGAAGAGGAGATAAGTCAAAAGAAAAAAATGATAAATATAATAGTAAATTATTAGAAAATGTGAAAATTCTAATATAAGTATGCCAAAACAAGCAATCATAACATTGATTAATAGTTGTAGATATAAAAACTCCAATAGCTCTAATTCTAACAGTGATTCTGAATCTTGATTTGTCCACATGCAGCATGGCAGTCAATTTCAAGAACAACTATGTACTAGCAGACTCCGCATCAAACAGTGCATGGCAACTTCTTTGCACCTGGGATTTTAGTGTAACCAATGAGAGAGCAGTGAAACAGCGCAGGAACAACCTTTGTGTCCAGCTCAAGGTGACTTATAGCGTTTTTCTTTTTCTAAAAAATGTCAAATCCTGAATTAACTGTGACAGATTGAAATTCTGTATTTTACACCTACATACACATCAGTATTTCATTGTTTGTCCTCTTGTTGCTCGTTCAGGAGTCTTTATCAGAAATGGCCCAGCAGGAGCGCATTGCAGTCTCTGAAAAACTGAAGCACTATGGGATTAATTTTGGTTGCTGGCTTCTCTCCACAACCTTGGCTTTTGGTTGTGCAGCCAGTATTTACTATCTCTGCGAGTATGAGATTGAGGTACATAAGTTAAAATGGAATAATTAGACTTTGGAATTGTATCTGTTAAATGTAGACTACAGGCAATGTGAACGCACATTTTTTTCTCTAGAGAAATCAATTTTCTTGTTAGTATAAACTAAAAAACATGTAAAAATATATACCTTACCTGTACTCTCAGAGCGTGAAAATCTAAACCAGGTGTCATAAATTTACTGAAAGTCTTGTCATTTACCAACAGTGCAGGGTTTTTATTTTTTCATTGCACACAGTATTCATCATTATCCACTATCTTTACCTGTTTTATGTTTTACAGCAGGCAACAGAAAATGACAATTGGTCTCTGCTTGAGGAGGCAAAGACACTCCTGGTTCCCTTTGTGGTGTCTTTAATAAACCTGGTTATTCCACTCTTCTACTCTCTCTTCAACAAATTTGAGCATTACTCCACCCACCGCAAACAGATATATGCTCTGTTGATCAGGTGAAATAAAACAATATATGTCTATAAATATGTCTATAAATATGTCTATGTCTAGATAGATAACAAAATACAGATATCTTAGTTTACCATTAGACCGGAAATAAGGAGGCAACTAACCTTGTTTTGGTGTGCCTATGACATCATCACAGAGTCACCAGCATGGTAGCAGGCTCCCAATCTTGTTCGAGTTAATTGCAGTGTAATTTGTGGGCTGTATTATAAAACAATGTAGGACTTCCTGAAGTATAGTGAGAAGACTGGGAGTGCTAGGATCTAGGAACAGTTCTAGGATCAGGCTTAAACAAAAGTAAATATAAAGTATAGTGGTATCTATGTAAAGCCATGACTGTATATATGTAAAGTGGTGCAGCTATCAACACATCTATAAATTTATAGACCATAAATGCCTTAATGGTCTTGCTCCCTCATACCTTTCCGAGTTACTTCAGCCTTAGATCCCTTCGCAGACCCTTAGATCAGCTGCTTTTGGTTGTCCCAAAATCTAGGCTAAAACGAAGAGGAGAACGAGCCTTTTCAATTATGGCCCCAAAACTTTGGACTACGCTGCCTTTAAATATTAAACAGGCATCTTTGTTTCCTGTTTTTAAGTCGCTTTTGAAAACACACCTTTTTTCGATAGCGTTCAGA
The DNA here is from genome assembly GCF_056152115.1 of Neolamprologus brichardi. Taxonomy (NCBI): domain Eukaryota; kingdom Metazoa; phylum Chordata; class Actinopteri; order Cichliformes; family Cichlidae; genus Neolamprologus; species Neolamprologus brichardi. The sequence goes on along the minus strand of NC_142109.1, from coordinate 29,088,292 downwards.
CTGGTATGAGTTGATATGTTTGTTATGTGTATTATTGTGTTTTTATGTGAGTATTAGTGGCTTTATCTTTGTTTCTGTACAGCACTTTGGGCAAACTTTCTGTTTTTAAATGTGCTATATAAATAAATTGGATTTGGATTTGGATTTGGACATCTAGCACAAAGCAAATATAATTATTTATTTAACCAATAATAAAAATTGAGATACTTTCTTTTTTCACATACAGAAATGTCTTTCTCAAGATGTCCATTCTGTCTGTTTTGTGTTATTATTGGATGAGTAAGGTGCCTGCTAAAGGTTCAGTAAGTAATAAATATCCATTTATTTCCATTTTTTAAACACAACATTTATTTATCTGTCCCTACTTTATTCAGTAGGCATAGATATTCATTCGTGAATTTGTTTCATTCATCAGGGTTGGGAGTCCATGGTAGGGCAGTCTTTGTACCGTCTGGTCCTTTTTGACTTCCTTTTCCTGATGTTGGGATCTTTCTTTGGAGAGTTTCTTAGCAAGTGAGTTATCGAATTTCAATTCATATTTTAAATTGTTAGATGGACCTATGTTTAAAATCACATACTCAATTTCTTTCTAATAGTGTGATCGGGACAAAATTAATACCACGCATGGGGGTTCCTGAGTTTGACGTAGCCAGAAATGTGCTTGAACTCATCTATTCACAGACGCTGGCCTGGTATGAACCATATGAACGATACATTCGACATTTCATAAGTTCTAGCAGTGTGTCAGTGGATTTTAGTCAGATCTTATGTTATCTAACTTGATCTTGGACCTTTTTAAATTATTTAAATGCAATCATCTATTTTCTCTCCACAGGATTGGAATCTACTTCTCTCCTCTGCTACCTGCCATGCAGATTCTCAAATTCTTCATCCTGTTTTATCTAAAGAAGGTAAATGCTGCTACCAGGACTGCTCCATGCTCCATAAGGGTCGTGTTACTCTATTTGCACACCTCAGTCAATAATTAATTAAAATCCTTTCATCACATTGAATGGATGCTTTATTTTGGGTAATGGAAAAGAGAGCCTGGGTTTCGGATTTAAGGAGTAACCATTATGGTTTAATGCTACCAGACACGATCAATCAATCACTGAAATTTAATGAACTTTGTAGGATTTGTAATTTGATCTAGGCCGGATCTGCTGATGCTGTGTGTTTCATGAACCTGCTGAATGATCTTTTAAAAAAGTCAATTCCAAGCTCTGTTTTCTGTTATGGCTCACAAGTTTATTAGCAAAGTTACTACAAAAATAAATCAATAATATGTTTGTTTATGGATGTGTATTTATGGGGTAGTACAAGTTTGTTTTTTGCACTTCTCAGGTCAGTCTCACACATAACTGTCAGCCCCCACGGCGATCTGGCAGAGCAGCTCAGATGCAAACCATCTTCATCTTCCTTCTCTTCTTCCCGTTCTTCGTGGGAGCCCTGTCAATCGTTGCATACACTGCCTGGAGGTAAGAGGACATGACTTCAACTGCTAAAAAAGAGAAAAATATATCCATCAATTCTATTTTATTCTTTTCTAAGCTAAAATAAAATAACATATTTATATATATTTGTCTTTGATTAATAATGCATTTTGTACTGAAAATACAGAAAAGTTCCAGTCTCAGTCTTGTTTCGTTCACTCTGTCTTGCTCCACAGCCTGACTCCCTCAAAGTCCTGTGGCCCTTTTCGTGGACTCAACAATTCCTTCAGTGCGGTTGATGTCTGGATAGATGATCTAAAAAACATCACTGGCTCTCAGTGGGTCGTCGAGATTTACAATAATGTCATCCGGAGTGAAATCTTCTATTTTCTAATCACACTCATCATCCTGTAAGTGCATAGTGCAAGTGCTGTCTTATGTGCACAGCATGTACTTTGTAACGTTGACTGAAAAAGTCCAAGCCATGTTTTGCATATAACTGAGCTTTGCATATGAATGCTCATATGTACTGATGCAAAATTTGTGTCATTAAGCAAATGGTTTTCTTGTGTACAATTTTACTGCTCAGTGTCATCATATACATATTGTGGCAAGTCACTAATGGCCGAAAGGAGCTTATTCGTCGTCTGAGACAACAGATTGTCAATGTGAGTTTGTTCTAGAAACTGTTTCCCTTAATATATGTTTCACCAGACCTCAGGAACAACTGGAACTTGTCTAGTCTTGAATACATTTACATTTTGTTTATGTTTTTGTTTTTGTTTGCCTGACTGCTTCTGTTTCCCTCCCACCAGGAAGGGAAAGACAAGTCCTTCTTGTTAGAAAGGTTACAGGACCTTCAAAAATCTATCCCAAACAAAAACCCCAAACAGAAGAAACAAAAAGGGGTTTGTTGTGAAAATTATTTTATGCTGACATCACTTTGCATGTAGAAGCTTGTTATCAGCCTTACTGAATATTTTCTTTTCTGTTTAGAGCATGAAACAGCATTCATATGATCACTCATCTGGTGATCAGTCCAACTCAAATGCCATGGTTCAAGCTTTACTTGCACATCAGCAACTTGAAGAGGAGGAGAAAAGATACAGCATTGGTGGAGTACCTGTTCCTTCTGAAATGTCCAACTCTAGTCCTCTGATGCAAGCCATGTTGGCCCGTCAACTAGCTGACCAGGAGAATGAAGATCAGTATCCGATGCATGATGAAAACCCATCATCTCCCAGTGCACTTGCTCAGGCCATGGCAGCCAGAAACAGGGTGGAGGATGAAGAGAATAATCAATATGACATTTTCAACAGATCCAGTGCCGTCACACAGGCCATGCAAGCCAGAAGAAGAGCAGAGGACACAGAAGATGACATGGGTGACCTGCCGCATCCAGTGTCAAGTGTCATGATGCAGGTCATGCAGGCCAGGCAGCAAGCACAGGAAGATGACAGAATTCAGTGGATGACTGCTCCACCACAAAACCCCGGGCCTTCAGGCTCCAGTGCTCTTATCCAGGCCATGCTAGCCCGGCAGGCGGCCCAGAATGAATACGATGATGGTTACTGAACAAAATGCTGAGTTTTATCTTACTGTGATGAAAAAACAGATGCATGAAAAACATTCACGTGGCTTTTTAAGACTGAATTTGCACTTTGCAAAGTATATGAAAGAGATGAGTGTGCAGGTCCACCTCTTAATTCAACTTTTATACGAGTAAATTTTGAAATCTTTCTATGATAGTATGTCAGCCTTGTGTGATGAGTAATCCTAAACATAAATTTGTGCCATTTGTAATGTAATTGTTGTATAAGTTGTTAATTGTTGCACATAATGAAATGTGAGCTAGAAAAGGCAAAATAAAGGCAAATGTTAAAAAAAAAAAAATGTAATTTTCCCAAGTGGCTGATAAAGACAACACTGCCCTCTTCAGGAACTATGCTTACATTGCTACATTTTATTTTTTATTTTTTTTCAAACGCTCTTGTTCTGGGCATTTTTAGAACACTCTCCAGACACAGGAAAAAAAATACTAGGTTGAATATTATTTATTTTATTTGTGCAAAAAGAAAAAGAAAAAAAAAAGCTTCACTAAAAACTACTGAAATCAACTTTGTACTATTTTTACAGTTCAAAAATGTAACTGAAAAAGTTTAATAAACTGTGTGTTCTATATTTGTATCATACTAAAAACACCAGATGTGTTTTGTGGTGGGAAAGTAACAGTCAATCAAAACACAGTTTTGAAATGGGGAACTTTAATAGTCATCATACTTGCTTGAAACACTCCGCAGAGCCATTTTACCGTCATGAAGTTTCTACTTTTCTCCAGTTAGAGCAGAATCATCAAATGAAAATGACTTACACTGTTAGAAATGTGGTGTACTGACTGTGATCACTCCAATAGTGCTAGTGTTTATGGGAATTTTGTTCTCTGCGGTAAATTTCTTTCCAGTTTAAAAAACAAAAAAAACCTATTCTAGTCCATCAAAAGTGTTTTGCAAATGATCGTTTGAGCTTTATGACAACATCAAACTTAGCCAAGGTGAACATTCAAAAGAAAAATGATACATTATTACCAACAATCATTCTGTGTACAAACTTTACATCTATTTTACAATAAATAGTACCATAAATACTGTAAACAGGCACATCATTTGCAGTATACATTTATGGCTTTGATTCACAAGAATGAAAACCCAGTTAGATTTTCTGACTGAACATGTCTAATAAGGCTAGAAGCATTAAAGAGACACATTCTTTTGAAACAGTATAGATACACTTAACATTTACATTTTAAATCTACATCGTGGTAAGCTGCACAAAAGAAAAAACAAACACCTTCATGTCCACTTTTACCATTTGCCAGCTGCAATTTTCCAACTTTAAACTTATACGACTTAAACTTTCATGATGGGTTTTCATTAAGGCAGTACTTAAATGTGTCAGACAGGGCTAACACCGCGGCCTGTTATCTTTGTAGGTGTTCGTCCCACAGTGAAAACTTACCAAAGACAACTATGCTTCAGTCCAATGAGATGCCACATTAAGAGAAATGCCGCCACCTACTGTCCTTTCTCACTCAGCACTGCTCTTCCCCCAAAGAATTTGCAATGTCACTGAAGTCCAGCGAGTCACCTGGTATAGGAGTTTTCCTGCCACTTTTTATGGTCTGACTAGAGTAATAATCCACAGATTTGGAGATGGAGTGCACAGAGTGCTCCCGGAAATATCCGAATGCCTCCCGTGCGTCCTCCTCCCTGATGCTTTGCTCGAAGGTCTTGCGTTTGTGTCTGAACTCAATGACGGTCTTCGTATAGGAGTTGAGGGTGGTGACAGATGCGCCCATACAGCAGGTGAAGGAAGCCCAGGCCATGCTGATATAAAACAGCAAGAGAATTCATATTTTAATAAACAGATGTTGTAGCTGAAAAAAAAAACTAACAAAAAAAGTGAAAACCTAATGGTGCGCTTCAGTGTGGTGAGGCATTCTGACGTTTTACCCTCAATACCGTGACACTGTATTTGGTAAGATTAGTGCCAATCACTTTAAGTCCCCCTGGTCTCCTCAAGCAGGCTGGTTCGCATGTGAGGTCAGACAATCAAATCATCATCCCATGTTGTTTTTATGCAGACGGGATAATTCCCACAGAAGGTCAAGAATTGTTTAGCCTCCAAAATGAATTTTCAGCATACTGTGCACATTGTAAAGGAGTAAAATATTATTCCCTTATGCAATTCTAATCACACCCGCACTGGGGCTTTGGACACCAAAGCCTAATCCTACCATAACACGAGAGCTTTGGGCTTTTTTCATTACAGACAGTGATGCTGAAGAGAGGTGAGATCAGAGCTTCTGCTGACAGTGCGAGGCAGCGACATGCAGAGTGGACTTCTTCATCCTGTTTCTTAAAGAACGATTTGACTTAACTCTATCTATGTAACACTATAAATAACACAGCGTATAGAATTATCTGTATTGAGGTGGATGTTTGCAGAGTCTTACCAGAAAGACCAGCCATAGTCCCAGTTGTAGGGCCTCCAATCTGGTGGGCCAAGGCTGACGGTGACCTGGAAAACCTGTGTGTACATGACATGAGCCACCATGCCAAGAAGACCTGAAATCATATGCACAGTATATTGTTAGTAAGCTTTTCGGATTGATTCAGTGTACAAACAGAAAAGAAGAACAGTATTACAAAAATACTTGTGCAGAATCAACCCTTTCCATGGGTATGGAAAGGGTTAGGAAAAATGAATATCCTAAGTAAAAACAGTGATGTTATCCAGGTGTAGATAACCTTAAATCCCCATCCATGTAATTTACTAAGGTTCATTTACAAACTGTTATTTTTGGGGAAAGACGTGAAAAACATTCAGCTGACACTCTGCTTTCTTCTCAAGGCTTCTGTTTCTTTTTTAGATTTTGAATTGAGTTCAGATTTACTTCTGATCATTACAAGGAAACCAGAGGGATATTTCTCTGGTTCAAGAACAACAGCTCCCTCCTTATCAACAGATTAACCAGGATATGTTTGTTATGTTGTATTTCAAAAGCTGGCTTACAAAGATAAATGACAATCTTAGAAACCAGAAGCAAATACTTGAATACAGTACACTGCAGGAAATGTCACAAAAGCATTAAAGTTAGTGAAAAATAGAATCAAGCACATACCTGAAAGCACTGTAAAGATGGCAGCAAAGGCATTGAGTTTGAGTCCATCAATGACATTGCTGGAGTGCACTAGCTCCAAACACATGAGACTGAAGCCAACCAGCAGCAGAATAATGTACAACATCTCAGAAACAAGTGACAACCACAGCATCCCTGAAAAATGCCCAAAAAGCAAACAAGAAATGCACAATAACATAAATTAAGATGAAGATTCTTTATTGAAGGGAAGATTTTGACTTATTGTCACCTAACATCTCAATCTCACTGGTTAGTCAGACTTAATGTGGGGTGAAAGTAGCATGACGATCTCATGTGAAGTGCTACTTGAACTGATGTCAAAGCTTTCCGGTTTACAGAAAGCTTTATTCAGCCTTCCAATTAATCTAGTGGAATATAATCTGGCTGCACATGATGATCAGACATTTCAACTCCTCTTCACTCCGCTTCTCATTTTTTTGCTTTTCTTGACAGACAGATCGACAGGAACTAAGCATTTCTCAAGTGAAAGTGTCATCGCAGCTAAACATCTGTGAAACTTTAAACTGAATGTGTGAGCCCTCCTTCATGATTTCACATTAAAACATTCTTGAACTGACAGTTGCTGATTAGATTAGAGCGGACCAAGATGTTACAGTGATGCGGAAATATTCACAAACATGGGGAAGTACAGCTCAGTGAATGAAAATAGGGTAAGAATTAGAGGGCTTAAAGAGTTGTGATAACCAAGGTAACGCAGATAGCACTCACCTTTTTCTGATGGAGGGGCTAAATCAATAAAACTTCGACATCTCTCACCTAGAAACACAGTAGAAGATGACATGCTGTCATGATTTATTATTTATTACTGATCGTATTTATATATAGAGACTTTAAAAACACAGGTAGGCTCAAAAACTGTGGCATAATGACAGCCTGTGACAAACAGGATACAAAATAACCAGTGACACTAAGGATTCCTGCAGACATGATGTTTTCCATCTGTTGACCAGAGCATGCCACTGGATTTGTTGCAAGTGGAACGCTTTAATCAGGTAGAAGGAGGGTGGCAACAGCTGTTTTGAGGAAAAACTCATCAAGGCCTCTGTTACGTAATCCTTATTAACTCAAGCTGTCTCAGCACCCCCCCCCCTTCCTCCTCACCATCCCACAGTCACTTGATGAGATAAAAATGTGTTATTGCAATTGCTTCTTTGATATTTTGAATTTGTGGTTTGTTTCTAGTACATCACAAAAACACAGATTATCAGCACAGGTTGTCATGGCGTATTACAGAGCTGACAGACAGATGCTTCAGTAATTTCTTATCCAGCTGTAATAAACTAAACAGAGAGAGGACTAATCTGGGCTGATCACACCTTTTGTCCCTGAACTTTTCATGGTCATGATCACTCCTCTGACACACGTATAATCCACCCTCTTGAGCCCTCTGTTATTAATTTACAATACTCCATAACGGTCAGACTTAGTGAGTAACTCAAGCAACACACCATTCAAGTCCCAGGCAGCCGGCCAGCTGGGGATCTAAGTGCTATTTTGTCTCCCTTAAAAAATAAATAATGATGAAAAAGTGAATTAAACGATCTCAGACTCAAGCTTTCAAGTGCTGCTGCTTACTTTTTTTAAGCCATAATGACACAAATGGAGAGCCATTAAAAAAAAAAATAAGGAAAGAAAATCTCTTAAGGAGCAGCCAATCTCCATTTTAACTAAATGTTGTATTTTGACAAAGGAGGAGATTAAAATGACAAGTTTATAAAAATTACTATTTGCTGTTTTTTATTTTATTTTATTTTATTTCTTTGGCTATTTTAAATTTTGAATGGTTGTTCGTTAATGATTACATCAGCTCAGGTAACAGAATGTTATCAAGTTTGATGATGGTAACAATTATGAACAATTAAAACAAAAGATTAAAAAAAGGTTATAAATAATAAGAAAAAATAGCTCCAAATGGTTAAAGTCTTTACACTGATTTCAAAGCCATTCCTTCGTAATCACGTATTGGAGCATTTGCCATTTTTCTTCACTTACAGAAGCTTTTATTGCCGAGATTATCGTTGTGTTAAATGAATAGTTATGTGTGTTACTCTTAAGTTAGGAAAAAGAACCAAAGTAGTATGTAATCATTCCAGCTGCTGTGTTAACTAATAAACAACATTCACGCACTACACACACACACACCTTACTTTCATCGTGAATATTTTCCTCGCATGAGATCCAGATTCCGGTGTGGAACTGACGGAACAGGAACCTGTCGTCGCCTGTCTCCCAGCTGTACACCACTTTGTTGGGGTCCGTTTCGTTCACCCCGTAGTCTATACACTGGTGCGTCCGCAGCTTGCTGCACTTTGGCTTGGGTACTCTCTGCGTTCCGACGCACCAGTAAGTAGTTATGAACGCGGTTATGGAGAAAAACAGCGCGAAGAAGTTCAAGCCAAGCGACAGAAGGGTCCTGGATCGGCGGCTCATCCTCATTGTCTGCGTAAAGGATGAGGCAGCGCGCGGCGTTCCGAAAAGTTCATGGGTGCGAAGTAGGAGGGACGCGCGAGCCGCAGCTAATTTCCAAGCACAACAGGTGAGGCGATGATCACATTCGGCACTCGGCAGTTTTCAACAACTTCCACTGGTGCACAAAGTGCAAACATCATCTCCGAGAGAGCTGAGCTGTGCGTCAAAATGTCACATTTCCGTCATTTTCACACGCGCTGCCCCACGAGTGTCCACCCTATAGGATGTCACGTTGCGTGAGGATTTGATCAAGTTTGACCAAGGATTTTCTTATGACGCTCTCTCTCTCCCGGACTCCCTCTCGCCGTCATTTACGCCTCCCCTCCCTCCATGCCTAAGAATTTATCAGCTGCAAGACGATTATCAGACTGATGCGTAGGAAGTTACCACGGAAACGTTGAAATAAGATGCAGCAAGAGTTTAAAAGTGAAAGCTGTAAGAGGCTATTCTGGGATATGTGAGTGTATTTTCACGAAGCGGAAAATTTAAATAATAAAAAAAAAAAATCTCAGACCTATAAAACAGTTCATATGGTTGATCCCGAGAGTTCAGCTTCAACAAGCTATTTTAAAGCAATACGGCAAAAAGAGACTTTCTTCTGACATCTCAATAGTCCTCTATTTGGAAACAACTTAGCTTAACGTAACTGTATTCTTTAATATAATAATAGTGGCTATTTTGCCTTAAGATGAATGATAATGATGCTACACCTAGAGGACAATAGCCTATTTAGCACAATGAAATTTACTGACGTGAGGACGTGAAAAAAAATAAAACTAAACAATAAATGAACCTCATGAAGTTTCGGTTAATTTTATGTTGTGACCAGTGACAATAGCTGTAAATAATCAGTCAGTTAACTTAGCAAAAGCTGTTAAAACGTATTAAAAATGTAATGCAGGAAATGTTTTCAGATGTTTATCTGTTTATCTTAATTGAGGAAGACTCAGTGAAAGAATTATTTTTAATTTATTTTTGTTTGAAAAAAGAGTATCAGACTTAAAACATTACAGATGAATAAAGAATATCTATGACTCCTCACCAGTTCATTCAGTTCTTAAAATGAATGAAATCTCATAGAATTCAGTTGCATAAGAGTTCATTTGAAATTCATCGCACCACTTTCTACTTCTCGCCTTCATTTCTGAGAGTTGGTTTTGTTTTCAGAGAAGCTGACCTGCGCTCTTGCATTTAGAGGGAGGTCATGCGGGGAGGATGATGAGCCTGCAGCTGCTCCGGACAAAATCAAAAGTGAGCAGAGCTCAACGGACTTGAGCTCTGCTCACTGATATAAGCAGAGAAAACTGCAGACTCTAGAGGCGAGGTGCCGAGTCCTCAGCGAATGACTTCTAATCTGAATTTTGCCGGTAACGTGCTTATCAAGCAAAAAAACAAAAAAACTGGGCTCCTGTACAGTAAATATTTACAACCCCAGGGGAAAAAGAGGGCAAATAGGCCTGCCATCTCTGTTAGCTCAGCAACATGCTGTCATTTTCAGCCTGGGAAGCTAATCCGCACTTCAACATGACTATGAAAACTGAATAAATAGGCCAGAGCATGTTTACCAGAGTGTCCCAAATACTCATGAACAAACTGCTAGTCATACTAGAGTATCAGGGCAAGGTAGTAAACACCTTATAAGATCAAAGATGATTAAGACGTGAGGAAAACATTTGTTGTTGTTGGTTTAATCTTTAACTGACATCTACCAGTCCTCAAAGGGTTACAGGCTCTGGGACTCCAGTGAACCATAGTGGGAGCCATTATCCACAAATGGAGAAAACTTTGAACAGTACTGAGCCTTCCCAGGAGAGGCTGGACTACCAAAGTTTCAGAATATGTTGATAATTAATCCAGAAAGCCACACACACACACAAAGCCAGAAAAACACCTAAAAAACTGCAGGCCTGACTTTCCACAGTTAAGGTCAGTGTTCATGATTCAAAAATAAGTAAGAGACTGGGCAAAAATGGCGAATTGGGAGAATTCCAAAGAGAAAAGTGCTGCTGACCAAGAAGAACACAAAGGTTCGTCTCACGTTTGCCCAAAACAATCCCCAGGACTTTGGGGAAAATATTCTGTGGACTGATGAAACAAAAGTTTAATGTTTATTGGAAAGTCTGAGTCCCGTTAAATCGGCATAACCATGAACCATGAATGTGCTACCATAAAATCCTGAAGAAGAATGTCCAGCCATTAGTTTGTGCCCTAAAACTCTAGCACACTTGGGTTTTATAGCAGGACTAGAATGGCGAGTCCATTGCAAGTCCACCTAAATGAATGCTTTGGAGTAGCCTAGTCAAACTCTACACTTAAATTCTATTGCGATGCTTTGGCATAATCTGAGCTTGGAAAGACAGCGACTGTCTTCTTGTAGTATCTCGAAGACGTTTCACCCAAGAAGCTCCCTCAGTCTTCAAGAAAACTTAAGAAGTCTAGTTATTTTCTTTCAAAGCTACTTAGGCTAGATTGACCTGGATAACTAAGAACCTACACGGACACTTTGGCATAATCTTAAACAGACAGTTAATGCTTAAAAAAACCCTTCCAAAGTGGCTGAATTAAAATAATTCTGTAAAGAACAGAAAACCAAATCCCCCCTACCATGATATGAAAGACTCACAAATACTTGATTGCAGTTCTTGTTGCCAAGGGTAACACAACCAATTATTAGGTTTTGGGGGCAATTACTTTTTCCACATAGGTTTGGATAACTTTTCTCTCTTAATAGATGAAATCATCATTTAAAAATGGCATTTTGTATTCATTTGGGTTGGTTTTTTTTCTGCACTACAGTTCTTTAATCTGAAACATATTGTTGCATATGTGAAAAATATGCAACAAACTAAGAGATCAGGAGTCAAATAATTTTTAAGGCCCTGCACTTGTCTACAGTCTGGTAAACTGCTTATGACGTCTCTGTGATGGTCATAGGCCGTCTCTTAAGCTTGTGACAAGAAGTTAATCCACGCTTTTAAGTTAACCAGTCTTTTCCTGTAATGTGGGAAATCCAATCACACATCCAACCAAGACTTTGAGCACAATAATTCAGTTCGCAAATGTGTCAGATAGAGTTTTGCTATGCACACGGCATCCCCCAATGGAAATTAAGACTGATTCAGGATTCATATCAACATAGTATAAAGCTAAGCAAAATAGATGTTCTCTAGTTCTCTTGTAGTTAAAGTACAGCTTTTTATTTTAAAGTATACTCTTGGTTAGGAACTATAACTTTGGAACAGCCAGGGCTTTCAGATTTTGGATGGTAGCTGAAGTTGTCAAAGCATGTAAAACAAAGCAGTGTTTTTTTTTACTTGTGCACATTGGGAATGGCATTTCTCATTCTTTGTTAGCACTGGCAAATGTTTAGGGCATTAAGGCAAATGGCTAAGCACAATTGTTCAAGCACTTCAACTAATTACAAGTTGTGATCAAAGTAGATAGTATTTCAGATCTCTCCAAAAGATTTTTTTTTAATTTGATTTGATGTTTTTTTTTTTTTATCTTGGGAGGCACTGCATGGACAGAAATCCATCTACAAGTCAAAATCTGCTTATGCCACAAGTGTAAATATGAATATTGTAAAACAAACCCCCTCACACAAGAGAAAGAACATAGCAAGGCAGTGTAGCAAGGCGGAGACCACAGAGTAGATCCAGAGTAGATCCAGAGAATGGATGTAGTGTACTCTCACTTTAGCCAGATTATCTGTGGCCAAACAGGAGTGACAGGATGTACAGTGGTTCACAGCAGTACTTCCGTGGTATAATACTGCACTTAGCAGACCTATGTAAGTATCTTATTGGTATGCAAAAACTGAAGACTTTCATCTTTAATCCAAGGGATTTAACAAAAGTATTGCACTGACTGTTTAGGAATAATGTTTAGGAAAAAGCAGGAATGGGAGCCAAAGAGGATGATCACAATACTCTTTTCTTTGGTTACCACTTCAAAATATCCTGCAAATTAAACGTCTGTGACCAAACAGGAGTGAGAGGATGTCACAAGGAGGTAGGTTTTTATTTTCAGAGTCTACAATCAAGAGACATTCATGAATGGAAATGCAGAGATTTCATAATAAGTTGCAGACCAGTGATTACACTGAAGATCAGGAAGATTATATTTAGCCAGAAAACATCTAAAAGAGCATGTGCAGTACTGCAAAGAAAAAAATCTCTGGACAGATGAAACCAAGATTAACTTGAACTAGAATGATGAGAAGAGGAAAGTGTATAAAAGGAGAGAAACAGCTTCTAATCCAAAGAATACCAAATTATCTATCAAACATGGTGGCAATGTTATGGAAGGGCCAATGGAACCGGGTCATTAGTGTTTACTGATAATGTGATTGCTGATAGAAGTAGCAGGATTAATTCTGCAGTGTCTATACTATCTGCTCAGAAGGGATTACAGTCCTAATGACTTAAAGAATACTGTTAAAGCAAACCAGGAGTTTCTCGAGGCATGGCCATACAGCAGCGGTCCCCGAGCCACGGTCGTGAGTCGTTTGGTACCAGGCCGCGAGAGTTGAGGCTCGGGTGTGAAATTTATGCTTTTCAGGAGTTTTACCATTTTTTTAAGCGTTTTTATCGTTAACTCGGTTTCCCTGGGTCTTTTCCTGTGTGTTATGAATAATTCTTCTTACTTAGGTACCGGTACTGGTTTTATTTTGTTGTATTTAAAGGCCGGTCCGTGAAAATATTGTCGGACATAAACCGTTCCGGTTGGGGACCGCTGCCATACGGCATACTTTCCATCACTGAAGACAAAACTGAGTTCAGGAAGAGTCACAAACAATCAACACCTGAAGGCAGTAAAGGCCTGGCAGAGTATCTTAAGGGAAGGAAATACAGCATTTGCTCATGTCCATGGGTTCTTGGCTTTGACCTTGTGTCCACAGTTGTCGCCATACTCTTCACAGTCATAGTCAGGATGCTGTAAGAGATACTAAATGCAAAAAATCATCTTGCAGCTGAGGTAGTTCACACATTGTCACTGCTGTTCACTGGATGGCGTGGCATGTTGCTGCAGGATGCTGTGGTAGCCATGTTGGTTCAGTGTTCCTTCTATTTTCAATAAATCCCCAACAGTGTCAGAAGCAAAGCTCCCCCACACCATCACACCTCCTCCATGCTTCACAGTGGGAAACAGGAAAGTAGAGACCATGCGTTCAACTTGTCAGAGTTGCACAAAGACACGGCGGGTGGAACCAAAGATCTCAAATTTGGACTCATTAGACCAAAGTACATTTCCACTGGTATCATGTCCACTCCGTGGGTTTCTTGGCCCAGACAAATCTCTTCTGCTTGTTGCTTTTCCTTAGTAGTGGTTTCTTTGCAGCTATTTGACCATTAAGGCTTGATTCGTGACGTCTCCTCTGAACAGTTGATGTAGAAATGCGTCTGCTGCTGGAACTCTGTGTGGCAGACAACTCTGTGTGGGCTCTAATCTGTTAACTTGCAATTTCTGAGGCTGGTGACTCGGATGAATTTTTTTTTTTTTTTTACCCTTTTAGACCTTCAGTTCTTAAAGTAATGATGGACTGTCATTTCTCTTTACTTAGCTGATTGGTTCTTGCCATAATATGAATTCTAATAGTTGTCAAATAGGACTGTCTACTGTGCACCAACCTGACTTCTGCACAACACACCTGCTGGTCCCAACCCCATTAAGAAGGCAAAAAATTCCACAAATGAACCCGGAAAAGGCACACCTGTGAAGTGAAAACCATTTCAGATGACTACATCATGAATCTCATCGAGAGAAGGCCAAGGGTTTGCAGGGCCGTCAACAAAGTGTAGGGTGGCTATTTTTAGGAATCAAAAATATAATCTAAAATATAATTACTTGCTACGTAATTCCATATATCTTGCTTCATATATTTGATGTCTTCAGTTTGTATATACAATGTAGAAAGCAGTAAAAATAAAGAAAAACCACGAGAAGGTGTGTCCAAACTTTCGACTGGTAGTGCATAGACATCTTAGCTTTCAAGCCAGAATGTTGGCACATTTCCTTACAGCTTTTCCTAAGCCCAGGGCACAAGCGCCATGAATTATCATTGATGGAAGAAGAGGAAAAAAAGGAAAAAAACTAAAGCATTAAAAGCAATTGTAATGTTCTTTTGTCCCTTGGAACATCTTTGGGTGACAGCTTTTGCACGAATCAAGATGACCAAGTATATAGACACACAGATTAACAGACACAAATTTTCCTTCAGGAGATTATTTCATATCCGTGTTCTATATGACCACAAAATACATGCAGCATAGCAATTTTTAACTGCAAAATGCACAAGGATATTTTGATAGTATGGACAGCTACCCATGTCAAAAGAGATCAAAAGTCATTGCACTTATGTTTTGATTTGGTCATGAATACCTTTAAAGCATATGCAGTCTCATAGCGCACATAGTAAAGGCTAAGCTCTTGACAGACACAGCATTCATTTGTATTTCCACAGCAACTTCCACTTAAAGCTGCTAAGAGTAGAATGTGCCTCTAAACAGATAGCCCCTAAGGATTAGTCTTCATAATCTGCCGTTCACTGATCCTCGAAATCATACGGTCTGGGTGCTCTGAAATCAGCTTACAGTGATAGTAGATGGTGTGTGAGTGGTTTTATGATTGGGATTGTGTTCTATGTGGGCTTTTCATACAGTAACAGTGAATGAAAAAAAAAAAAGACAATTGTTTGGGTATTGGGTGTTGCGTCCAATCTGCACAGAGGATGTAGACTGTAGCAGCAGCACGGTTCATGCCATTCCAGTGCTCACACTTGCACGCAACCTTTCATATTTGCAGTGCTAGACAGTAAAGAGTATTCTTTATTCTGTTCAAGAACCTTGGTGCACTGAGCATGTTTGCCAAGAGAAAATCCAGAGCTGATGACAAAACATGATTTTACACCTAATATACAAGTGCAAGGAAAGACTATGCGGTTTCCCTGTTCTACAAAAAACAGCAACATTCTTTTACACAGCTGTAGCTCAGGTGGTAGAGCACGTCATCTACTGATCGGAAGGTTGGTGGTTCGATTCCTGGCTTCCCCTAGTCTGCATGCCAAATATCCTTGGGCAAGATACTAACCCCAAATTGCTCTCCGATGCCTCCATCGGAGTATGAATGTGTGTGAATGTTAGCTATGGAGCACTTAGAAAAATGTGCTTGTGCGAATGGGTGTGAATGGGTGAATACACAAGTTGTGTAAAGTGCTTCGAGTGCTCAGAACCTTATATATGGTATATAATGGTATAGGTTCTATATAAGAACCTTACCATTTACAATATAATAAAGTTTGAGTTCAGGAGACACCTGACGGTGCACCTGGGTTGTGGAGAATGCGATAGTGAATAGGACAGGATTATAGTACACTCTAAAAAAGAATATCTAAATGTTTGTCATAGAGAACATACTCCGTCACAACTGAGCTGAACTGATTAATTTCCTGTGGTGGGGCGTGGACTGCGGTGCCGTGTGGACGCACCTGCACGGAGGTAACTGGAGTTGCGAGTTGTATTGTGGTGTGATGCATGTGCGGCTCGCAGCCGCAGTCAATAAAGATGGCTCAAAACTATGATCTCTGGACCCGCCGTGTCTCATTCACACCCCACTTCCATTACTCAGAACATTAATCAGAATTATTCAGGCAGAGAAAATCCACAGAAAACAGTTAAGATCTTCTTGATGCATGCTCAATCATAAGTAAATCTCCAAAAGTTGATTCTGTTCATCTGGACGTAGCGTTTTGTGGGAGAAACGTTTCGTCACTCATCCAAGTGACTTCGTCAGTCTCAGCTGACTGCAGGTTTCCCCAACCTTATAAACACAACATTTGCATAATGACTGAAACCAGCCCACTGAAGGAACAATGGGCTGGGAGGTCAGTTCCTTAATCTTAATTATGCAAATTCTCATGACCATTGATCAGCAACCACTGATCAAAGCCCACTGATCAATGGCCATGAGTACCATTCACAGAGAGTTGGGGAATGGCTGCAATCACAGCATTGTAAGATGGCGAAAGACGTACCCTTAGGCCCCCTGCTCAATTCAGAGATGGTCTTTCCCTTTTCACGTAAATGGCCTCCTTGACTCTGCGCTCAAACCAGCGTTCCTCCCTGTCCAAGGTGTGTACTGGCCAGGACTCTGCAATCTATTTACACTTACAGGCCAGTGGACACTCTTTCAAGGATGAGGATGTAAACATCTTGGACAAGGAGGAACGCTGTTTTGAGCGAACTCAGTTTTTTACTGGAAAGCACTTTGGTCAACCACGTTGTTTTTAAAGTGCTGTATAAATAAAGTTGGATTGGATCGGGACAAGAAATCAGCACCAAGACAGTACAGCATTGCGGATATTTTTTAAACAAGTGGTACCATTATAATTTATTAATGAAAACATTTCTAGACATGTCAAATTTAGCTATAGACAAAAGCAGACACAAATAATCATCCTATTAAACAGCACCTTATACACAGTCTGATGCAGTAGATACATATTTTATAAAAAAAAAAGAAAAAAGAAAAAAAAGATGAAAGTATTAGTCTAATCATTCTGGATTTCAGAGGTAATACCAAATATTAAACAGAAGTAGGGATATTATTGATACGAGGACAGTTTGGTTGAGGAGAACTAGAAACATCTCATAAATAAGCTGTTTATTGAAAATGAGTAGACATGTTATTACTATCGTTTTTTTGTTTTAAATATACCAATGTGCCATCACCCTTTTTTGTGTCGTATAAACATCACATTGGCCTCCAAACAGCAAACTGAAACAAGCACAAACAGTAGACTGTCTCGGTTTGGCTCCTTTACAAAACTGCAGAAATGTTAATGGATTCCGATGGAAGAAAAATGCTGTATCAATTCTTTTCTCTTTGAGGTGGAATAGCGAGTTCTATGCTGAGCTGGAAACAGCCAGTTTCTTCAAGTGGTCCATGAAGACCTGCAGGCTCACGTCATCAGTAAGGATTGGGGCTCCTGTCTCCTATGGGAACAAGGGAGGGGCAAAATGGTGATTTACTCACTTTGCAAACACATCTCATTACGACATAACTCTGACCACTTTAATGAGCAAAATGCCCCGCTTTGAAGATTGGCTTATGCAAGACCACGCTCTGGTGATAATCCTATTCTCAGACTTCCGTAGATTTTCTCCTTTTTTGCAGTATTTGTACAAAGCAGGGTATAGTTTGACACTTCCTTGACTTTGGAAATAAGAGATTAGTGCTATTTTCAGCTTGCAATCTTCTAGGTTAGCTTATCCAAGACCTGTGTTTACTGACAGTTTGCCTGTCCTGTGGGTGAAAAACAATCAGGATGGACGTCTCAGAAGACTTAAAGTCAATCCTGGGATTTTAGTCTATACTTGTACAAATAGATGAAATGAAAACTTTATGGAAAATAAAAAAAAATGTATGCATGAGGCAGGAGACAAATCCACTACATTTGAGAATTTTACATTTACATATTTGAATGTAGCTCAAATGATATAACTATAGTAAAACTGCAAATTTGGTGCCTTTCATTAAACTAAAAACAAAACAGGCTAGTTGAGAATTTCAGTCCAAACGTTTCAAATACAAATGTAAATAAAACAGTATATTTTAATACTTTACCTGTCCCCAGGCATAGAGGTTGTTGTGGGTTTGCGATGGGTTGACCTTGGAGAGCAGGAAGCGAGCCTGAGAGCCTCCGTGCTCAGTGTCGATGTAGCGTGGCATGGGGAAGCGTGTCTGTAGGATCTCTTGAGCGTCATCCAGTGGAGCCTGCAGCAGCTGTTTGAAGTTCTCATACTCTGCCATTTCTTGGTAGCCTGCTTTTCGCCACTGAGCAATGGTCTGGAACAAAAAAGAGAAAAAAAAATCCAAATGCATCACAACATGCAGAGTTTTGTGTAAATAGTTTAAGCATATAAAATAACATTTTTAATGAATAATTTGTTGAAAATCTGCTGCCTTACCTCTCCATGGTAGATAACCAGCTGGAAGAAGGTGTCCATCAGCAGGATTCGATCTGGCAGGATACTGCTACTGTCCAGGAGCACAGGCTGTAACACATCCATGACACAATGCACAACAATTTAGCACCAAAAATATAAACACTTTTGCTAGGAGCTGGCTGTTCAGCTGCCAGTGAGTAACACAAAACATTGATGATAGGATGATAGTGTTGAGCGTATGAGGCTGACCTCTGGTGGACCGTAGAAGGAGTACGAGTAGAGGATGGGCTGGACCATGATCAGGGACTGGGTCAGGTCTTGCCTGACAAAGTGATGCCTGTAGTAGGAGGACTCATCTGGGCTGTTGTTGAAAACTTGCAGGAATGGTGACCGTCGCAAGTGGAACATAAACTGTAGGTGTAGGAGAGAAAAATGTCCACACAATGTTCACATTGTTTTTCCTAGCAGAGTATTCCAGCATAACTGAATTAAATTAGGGGAGAGTATGATAATCATAATAATGGCTAGATTTGAAAGAAATTACCTGTGGATAGAGGGACAGAGACTCTGACAGTCTAAAGGATGTCGGATCATCTTTGTTGAACTGGCCAAATTTCTGACACTGAAACAAAGGAACAAGATAACTTGGTTTAAATACATACCATGCATGACGTTCACATCAGGAGTCACAATAGATAAATATCATCACTATTCACAACACGGGTATTGGAAGTATTCCAACTATGTATTGTTAACATGTTGCAAACGCTGCTACGTAGGAATGTCACTTACCAGGCGGATGAGCTGCCTGTCAAGCCAACGCAACACATCTGGACCCTCTTCAGACTCTGCCCTAAAGACGCCCAGGCGGGCCATGAGCACTGCAGCTGCTTCTTGGTCAAAGGATGATTCGATGTGCTGAATCTGAGATTGGGCATCTGCCCAGCTGGAGTAGTTTAAGAAAGAAGGAAGCGAGAAAGAGAATGGGAGGGATAGAGATAAGGAGAATAGAAGAAACCAGAGAAGCGGAGGTCAGCATAGGTGTGGTGTACATGACGCACATGCAAACAGGTCTCAAAGGCGTTGGTCTAAATTGCAGGAATGCAAACATCCTTTCTAGTGAGGAAAATATTTATGCAGCTGTCATTCTCTTGGCCTCATTAAACACTCCCAGCATTTACTTTATTGAGAACATACCAAATTTAAGTACATTTTAGGTGCAGTCTAGTTGGCCGTGGTTCGCATCCATTTAGATGAACAATGAAAAGGTTGCAGCTGTCATTCTCTTGGGTGCATTGGAGGCTCATTAAACCATTATTTTACACACCCAACATTATATTTATTAAGAAGAACCGGTTTGGTAAGAACATACCAAATTTAAGCGCATTTTTAGGTGCAGTCTAGTTGGTCATGTTTCATATCAATTTAGATGAACAATAAAACAGGAGTCTTACTTCCTGGCGATGGTGGTGACCCGTATCCTTCTTTGTGTGTTTGAGTGCTGGTACTGGGTTACAAACTGGACTGCCCCACGTCCGCCCTGAGGGACTGGTGCATTGTGCTGCAAACACAAAACAGTAGAAACAGTAAGAATGCAGTCGACAACCATTTCTATTTTACTGGGAAAGGGGGGAAAAAAGAAGAAAAGAAAAACCCATACAGAGACACAAAAAGCCTTTGTTTGAAGAATCTTTTACTAAACAAAACCACAATTCTTCATTACAACTATTCATTGTTTGGCCTCCTAACATTTCCACTCTTATCAGCTTACTGTAATTCTATCTAGCTAAAATGCTGAGGTTCAAGTTCTTATTTTACCTGATTCACAACTTCAAAATAGATGCCCAAAGTAGTGGAGGGGTTGAGACCGCACACCTTCCATTGGCTGGTGCCACCAGTGCCCAATTCCTGCACGAAACAGAGAGTGCAATTTGATAAATATCCCAGATTACTCAACATGACAGTAACGAATCCAAATCATATCTGGGTCAGTCACTCACATTCTCTGATACACAGGGAGCCTTTGAGTTGAGTGAAACACACGGTCCAATTGCACCGCAAACCTTCAGCTCTCTCGAGGTCTATAAAGCCAGACAGAGAAAGAAATACAGTTAACGTTTTCAACAGCTAATATATGTTACCTTTGTTCTATCATTACAAATCCCAATATAGAAAGTAGTCACACGTATAACTCAAAGGACTAAATCAAACCTTTACCTTGACTTCCAGGACACCTCCAAAGGCCATGCGGAAGTCACCATTGTAGTCCTTACTAAAGACTCTCTGGAAGGTTTGTTTGAACAATGAGGTATTGAAGGAGTCTCCCATCACAATGTGCCCCCTGAAACACAGCACAATAAATTGTCAAGATTCTTAATTACTTTTTAAAAGGGCATACTAATGCAATTACACACCTTCAATGAATGTAATAAATAGTGCTTACTTACCCAGTGAGATTAGATAAGCACTTCATTTCAAGCAGTCCAGTCTGGTCTAGGGCGCAGGCATAGATATCAATACTGTGGCCATTTGTTGCTGAACGATTGGCCAAGGCTTCATAATACTGTGAAAAACAAACAAACATGTTAAATTTATGTAATATGCAAGGAAAGGTTTCAATCAAATACAAGTACTACTGCATGCTTACCTTGGTGGCCTTTTTCAGATGGCGAGCGTTGTCTTTCTGGATGTCATGCCAGGAACGAATTGGAGTTTTCAGCTCATCTCCCACCACCATTCCAGGGCCCTGGGTGGGTGGTCCTCCAATAAAAAGCATCACACGAGCCCCTGTGTTGGGGAATGTACCCTGAGGAGACAGGAAATGGACTTCAGTTAGTGCAAGTATGATTATACCCCAAGTTAACATTCAGAAATTCTGCGGTCACGTGTAAAATATATCGTCAAAACCTTTTTGCTTTTATAACAACCAATATGTGCAAGTGGAATTTACGTCACAAAATAAAACATCATTAACCAGTCCATTTGAAAATGAACCATAAAAGCATAAATGTTGAATTAAGGGAACGAGTTAGAATAAATGGTTCAAGGAACACGTGTAAGCAAAGGGCAGACTTCATAACCAACTCTTCCAACAGTGAGGTCCAGAGTCCAAGAGTCTGGGAAGGTCTGAGATACTGAACTCTTTGGAACTCAACCAAGTAGCCACCAAACAGCAGGAATTTGCTTTAAATATGATGTCTGTATTTGATAACACATTCTCTATAAAGGCTGATTCATTTACCAAAGGGACAAAGAGTTATCATTCAAAGAGGACAAACAAATGAGCCAGCTGATACTTGATGCCAAAAGCCGTTTGCGGTTCTCCTTTACATGGAAAAAATAAATAAATAAAAGACTCACTCATTTAGTCATATCCCTTAAGACAAATCAGTGAATCTGAAGTCAGTGAAAGAGCAAAATGTATTCTCGTACAGCTGGGGAATGTTCTGTTGTACTATCAGTTATATAACCACACAGATTAGCAGTACAAAAGGGTGGTTGACAGTGGAGGGAAAATAAAGCACAAGGCAAATACGTAACAGCCTTTGAACGGACAGAGAATATTTACTGTTTGTCAAGAGGATCATTATCAGACAGCGTGTGCTGTTCGGAAGGGGTACATGTGGCACAATTGTCTTTAAGAAGCTAAAGTTCAGCTTGCTGTGAATTACTGTATTTGCTTTAGTTGTAGATAAACCTTGTAAATGACTGTTTCTGTGATCATAAATGGCTTTATGTGTTGTATTTCAGATTACTGACAGTACAGCATCATTTGTATGCACTTAATGTATGAGATAATTTTTTGTCTTTCATACCTCCAGCAGGCCGACGGCGACAGACAGCGCAACACCAGTGGATCGGAGTGGCCGTTTACCCTGAGGGACAGGCCACGGGTCTCTCTGAAGCTCTCCCAGCAAATCTGTCAGATTCATATCGACTCGATGCACAGGCTGAAGAAACCTGAATATAAGACACACACGCACATGTTTTAGAAAAAAAAAAAGTGCTTTGCTTTTTTTGTAAACAACACCATCAACTGACAAACATGAATTGTTTGTGCTCCTACGTACTTGCAAGTGGCAGCAGCATCCTGAGGGGCCAAAGGACGACCTTGTTGTCCTGTTACAGCTGGCTTTGTTAAACCCAGCATCTCCTGAAATGAAAAGCAAAGGTTTTACACGTTTAACAATAGCTAACCTTGTTTTTTTTGTACTTTTTAATCTAAATGGACTTCCTGTTTTTTTCCCCCTTAATAAGTGTGTCACTCACACCAGACTACCAAAGGCCTTTGGCTGGACTTACCTGTATCTGTTTGGCGGTAAGGTCCTTGGTGCCTCGGAACACATAGCTCTTAGCAATCCCCTCGCAGCTCAGCTCATGAACTTGAACCATGCGGCCAAATGTGATGAGGCCCACAAGAGCGTTGGGGGGCAGCAGACTGAGGGACATCTGGAGAGACTCCTTGAGAGCCTGGAGATCTTCTTCTTCCAAACATGTGTCCACCACATACAGGAAGATGAGAGGAGCTGCAGGACCACGCTGTAAAGAGGCAGGAGACTAAAGTCAAAAACTGATGAAATCACAAGCCTTGTATCCAAACAGTCATAATCACATAGTGAAAAACAATTGAGACTACTGTTTATGCATTCCTTTTCATGTGGTGCTGTGTGGTTTGCTGCTTGCTTCATATATATTTCTGTATTACCGGCACTAGCAGAGATGGCATGTGAACATCAGAAGCTCATAGTCATACTTTCTGAATACACTATACATTATAAACTAGTAGTAGTATTGTTACAAATGCCAAACACAACAGACGTTGTTCTGCTTTTATAATTACCATTTAAAATGTTTATTACAGCCACCTGTATAATTTAACTTAGGTCTACTTTTCTGTTATTACATCTGTCACTGTCAAAAATAAGGCATCCCTAAAAAAACATATATGTGATACTACTGGAAACTGTTAATGTTGACCTTTATACCTTACATCTTCTGGACTTAATACAAATTGTTAAGGTCAGAGTGAAGACATGTATGGAGTATTTACCTGTACTATGTACTCAATTGTAGAAAACTGTGGCATAAGCTCAGCTGGCTGGTTCACATCTGATATGCCTGCGTAAGAGGGAGGGAACTGCGCACGCACACACACACACACACACACACACACACACACACACACACACACACACACACACACACACACACACACACACACACACACACACACACACACAGAAAGATATCAAGATTAACCAACCTAAAAAAGGAATGTAGCTCATCAGCATTAAGTTATGAATGCAGAGACACGTTTTGGCAGCGATATGTTTCAAATAGCAGCAAGACTAAACTATTCTCTCAGCCACAGTACTTACAGGGTTTCTCTGGAAGCAGAAGTTGCAGGCCCATATTTTTGCTCTGAAGTCAACTTGACTGTAAAAAATAAGAACAAAAGTAAGAAAATAGAGGTTGTATCTAATTGTCATAAGAGGGGCTGTGACTGAAATATACACAAGGTGTATTTAGTGTTTGCAATTCTCATGCACCACACCCAATACTAAGAACACCTCAGCATTTAGAAGTGCTGATGTGTTAGAAAAAAAAAGTCAAATTCAAATCCCTGCATCTCCTTTCACTCACATTTACATTTGCAAAAATAACACTCTAGTAAATAAATGTCAGGAACAGACATCTGTGGCTTTAAATGATGAAACTAAAATACTAAAAGTCAAGGAAATTATATCACATACATATACCAAAATGCATGATTAAAATAAACATTCAAAAGGATACACTTTATAAGCTTGAGTACTGTTTTTCTGTGAAACTCACCATAGTGGGTTGAGCACTGCCTTACAGTTGGCCCGGCTGCAAAGAACTGGCTCATACTGGACCGGTGGCAAGTTGGGCCTCTCTTTGAGAGGTGTGAAGAGGCAGGAGACAGGGACTACCAGCCTGGTGGCTTCAAGGCGGCTCGAGGGCCAGAGGTTCCAGCTGAATCTCACCCCATCTCTGTCCTCATTTTGTTGAATGAACTCCTGGTAGGTTGCCATCACTGATCTTCAGAAGGAAAAGATCCCCCAAAATAACACAGTGAGGTTATCAGTCCCGCTGAAGAATTAAAATAATAAGCGTGGAAGTGGTAATCCAAACGGTACCACTCCAAATCTTCAGATGTTCCCTCTCTGCTGTGTACCGGCTTTCTTCTGCGCGCTGCAGTCAGCGCCTACTCTTTATACCTGTGATCTTTTCTCTCGTGTGCTATAAAAAGGAACGGATTTTCGAAAGCATGACGCACAAATTTTAACATTAGAAAACCTGACCAGCAAGTTTTCAAAGAGTGCGGAGGAATCCTGCAGGTATTTTAAAGCGCTACCTTTGTTAGTGGACGTCACTAAAACACTGGTGACGCCTTTTGCAAATCATTGCCAAGCATGCTGTTGTAGCAACTGTATACTCTCATTCTTTCTCATGACTATGTGAAGCTACGTAGTCAAGAATAAACATCAAAGGACTGCAAAAACATGCAATGTGTTTAACGTGGATTAAATTATATAAGAGTTTTTATTATTCACACATTACATTATCTGTTGTAATTTTTTCCCAGTTCAGCCAACTAACTTATGTGTAAGTCAACATACCCCAGAGCCAAGACTGACAGCACAGGGTCCAGAAATTCTCATCTCATAAAACAAACAGAAAAGGTTGTATAGATTCACACAACTAAGATTGTACAACAAATTTATATTCACAGGGAAATCTATTGTTTTTTTTTACTCATTTGTTGTATTGCTCTAAGCCACTTTGCAGACGTTTAGGTATGCAGGCTATTGTTATTCTTTGATTAACGGATCTATTGTTGTAAATTATTGAAAGCATGCACTTTCATTGTTTACAAAATGCGCTTCATACACAAACTTTCCTTACTGACTGTAAAATTTGGGAATGACAACTAATTTCTGCAAATACTGTTTTTCTGTGTATTTTATTTTTTATTAATACCGTCACCAAATTAATGACTCGAATTTCTCTTCAACTCTATTACTACTACACCTGACCGCTTAAGATTGTAATGCTTAAGGTAAAGAACCTAAAAAGCCCCCGCACAATCTCGTGACATATTCTAGTTTGGAATGAGGAAAAGATTGTCCTTTGTAAAAAAAAAAAAAAAAAAAAATTTTTAAAGTACAAGGAAATACGGAAAAAACAAAAGAAAAGTCAAAATTTTAAGCAACTTTTCGAATTTTATGAATCTGAATAGATTTCAACACAACATACAGGCCACGTATTATCAGCAACGAAGCCACCAGTGATAGTTGGTCTTTATCAGAACTCGTACTCATTCAAATGCTTATTTACGCTTTGTATGCTGATAGCCAAAACACAACATAACAGCAGTGGCGTTTATAGAAGACAGACTAGTTTAACAGTTGGCCTTATTTTATTAATCTTCGCTGTAAAACCGGCTCTCTTTACTTCTCTGGCACTCATCTGCATGCTAACGACACCGGGTTAGCTAACGGAATGTAGCATTAACCTACTTCCTGTCCCTTCGTAAATGAAAGCTGAATTCGGGCGGTCTACTTTCGAAGAAATTAGAGGCGAGCTCTTACCTTTTATATTAAGTTGAGCTTAGGTATGGACAACAATAAAGAAACTGTTCGGTTCGAAACGAGTTACAGCATCTGGAGGTAAATGGAGACGGATGCCCGAGAGGACACAGAGACGACGTTGAGGAGATCACTCCCTATCAGCCGGGTATACACTCCACTAGAATGACGTGTTACTCCAAGATCAGGCGTGTCCTATTGGCTCGTATTTTCATGACGTTCGTACGTCATGCTCAGCGTATGCAGCGGAAGCGTACAACTATGGGGAAATGAGTTGTTTAGATCCGCTGCAGCAGTAACCTAAGCTCCGATAATCTCGGAGTTGTAGAGCGTGTTATGTCCACCGAAAATTTTGTACTGTGTGATAACGTGTTGTTCGACAGTTGTGCGGGACTTGTATTATCTGTACTGACACATGTACATTTAGATGTACTAATGAGTATTTCAGCTGTATGCCACTTTTCTTCTACTTTACTAAATTTCAGAGAGAAATAATGAACCACATGCTTTGCCTTATATATATTTCTAAAGTTACTGTTAATTTCAAATATATGATTTTTAAAAAATAGTTTCCTACACACAGTCGTCAATATGTTCAGTGGATAGCCTGTTGTTAAGTTTTAGAGTATAACCTGTAAACCTGATTATTAATTAATTTATTTTAATTATATTTTGGCGCTTATACAGCCTATGTTTTCTCCTAAATCGTCACACTTGCAGAAATGATGTCGTTTGGAGAAAGTACCACAATCTTAACTTCAGAGTACCCCCTGTAATTTCAAGCCAATCCGAGAGGTAATTAACGAAGCATTTCAGAACAGTTTGCAATAATTTTAAACGTTAGGTGGCGCTGCAACCAAACTATGATTTCGGTGAGGCTCAAGCCCCCGGAGGGAGAGACCTGGAGAGAGAGAGGGAGGGGGAGAGAAAGGGGAGAGCTGTTTCCTCTCCCTGTGTTTCTGCTGTGCACAGCGGACTATCTCCTCTTTCTCGCAGTGTGCTGAGCCTAGATGCGGCAGGTGTGTGTGTAAACCGAAGCTTTCCTCACTTTGACCACCTGACCGACAGAATCTGGATTCTAATGCATATCGGCTGCGCACAGAGTCCATTTCGGCTGTGAGGATGTTGCAGTGATAGTAGAGCATCTTCTCCGCTGTATCGCGCCCAGCCGGCATCGTCAGCTGTTGCTCTAGGAAGAGAGTGGAAGAGTGGGGAGCAACAGAAAAGGCCAAACTATGCGACTGATTTACAATCCGTAACCGTTTCCACCCTAAGTCGACCGGGGAGCGGATGCGAGCAGAGGTTGCCAGCGAGCCTCTAAGTATTTTCTGCTCTTTGTCGGTACCGGAGGAGCTGTGCCAATGGAGAAAGCGACTCCACCGCCCCAGCCTGGGCTTCAGCTCTCGATAGCGAAGACTGAAAGTCCAGCAGAGGACATCTCCGGTCTGACTGACGAGGAACTGCTCAAGTGGACCAAGGAGGATCTGGTGCGCCGACTCAGGCGGTCTGAGGCCGACAAGATGAGCGTGATTCTGGACCACGGGAATCTCATCCGGGAGGTCAATCGTAGCCTCCAGCTGCACTTAAACGAAATCAGGGGGCTGAAGGTGAGGGGGCGCGCATCGGTGAAGGATGAGATCATAGGCTTGGAGCACACCTGAGAACGCGCATAGCAGGAGCAATGCTCTGCTGTTTAGAGAGCGCCTCTGCAAACATGGTGTGAGAATAGATGGTATATGAAGTTCAGTGTGCCATTGTATGGGTCATATGCGATCATTTGGGTTTAGATGGATGTAAAGTATGTGTGCACTTTTGCACATGCAGGAGCTGATAAAAGCCTCTAGTTTCCATTTTAACTTTTTGAGGTGGGAAATACAGGTTTTTAAAGTGAACTAAAAAGGGAAGGGATATGTGTGCTTGTAAGCAAGTGATGACGTAGAGCAATGACGAGTAGGTTTCACTTAAAAATGCTTTCTTCTAACAGTAATGTCTGTTAATAAATCAGTGGATTTGTTCATGCAGTGCTCAAATCTGATCTTGTCTTCGCATACTTTAGATTCCTAAAAAAATTCCTTCACATAAATCTACAGCAAGTGGAACACAGAATCAAGTGGCAGATGCTCTGAAACTGTATGCAGGCTTTCTCCATTTCAGTAACCTTTACCCAGCGCCTTCATTTTCTAATAAAATAATTATTGCACAGTGTCCACAGTGTTTACAGTTCAATTCTGAGAATCAGCCTGGGGTTGTCTCAGCTGAAGCACATCGGGATCATTTGCTTTTCTTGGAGACCTCGTCACCTCTCCACCCATCCAAGCAGCCTAATTACACAGGAAAGAGCTGGAGGGTACAAAAGGGGGAGTAAGTAGGAGATGGAGGATAGCGGAGAGTTAAGTTGTTACAGAAGAGGAGAAAAGAAGGAGGTCTCTTGGAGGTGAAGAAAGAATCCTTAAGTAAATGTTGCTTAGTATGAAATGTTTAAGGCATGTGATCTATGACCTTGCCTCATTTCTGTGTGGCCTTTTCATCTCCTCCAGCTGATTCTAATCTACATTACGTATTTCACATGGTACACAGTGAGTCACTGCATTTATGGGAAAGGACGAAGGATTAGGATTTAATTTCATTATGATTGCATACACCATTTGATTGCTATCTGAAAGAGCAGTGAAATGTATTCAAATTGCACAATGGCTTGAGTGATTTAGTCGAAGTTAAGTAACCCATGAAAAATGACTTTTGCAACATTTCAAAAACTAATTTGTGGTCCTTAAGGAGCATTTTTTTCTTCAGGCTTTCTGGTTCATACACGTAAACTGTGTGTCGCTCTTTTCTAATTTCTAAATTTCTATTATTTCTCTTCTTGCTTTCACAGGACATTAACCAGAAGCTGCAGGAGGACAATCGTGAGCTGCGGGACTTGTGCTGCTTCTTAGATGATGATCGTCAAAAAGGAAAGCGTGTGTCCAGAGAGTGGCAGCGTCTCGGACGTTACAGTGCCAGCATAATGCGTAAAGAGGTGACCCTCTACCTCCAGAAGCTCAAGGAGCTAGAGCTTCGACAAGAAGAGGTAATCCGGGAGAACCTGGAGCTGAAGGAGCTCTGTCTTCTACTGGATGAAGAAAAGGGGGTAGTAGGTGGTGGAGGTGGCATTGGGGGAAGTGTAGGTGTAGGCAGTGTGGGAATGGGAGGGTGCCGTAACTCCATAGACAGCCAGAATAGCTTGCTGCTAGTGCCCGGCCAGGGGTTGCTAATGAGAGACGTAGGGGATGGAAGCAGCACTTCCAGTGCAGGGAGTGCTGACAGCTCTGATCACCCTCACCATAAACAGCCTCACCTGGCTGCAGGAGTGGGTGGGGTTGGCAGTGGTGGGGAGAAAGGAAGCCCTGAGCTTCTACATAAACCCAGGTGTAGCAGCATCAGTGGAATAGGAGGTGTAATTGGAGGAGACAGGGAGGTGTCCAGTCCTGAGCACCCAGCTGGGCGCCATCGGAGTACAAGCCTGGAGTACCCATACACCCTCCCTCAGCTCTGCCGGCCCCGCTGCGGCTCTATATCTGTGCCTGACCATAGTCGGGTCATGCGGGGCCTTAGTCCCGAAAAATATGGAAGGAACGTGGGCCACCGAAGTCCGGAGCAGCACCCCAAGCACCACAGCTCTGACCTCGTCCTGGGCCAGAGGCAGCACTTCCTAGGTCAGGGAGGCACCGGGGAGCTCTATCAGCGGCACAACAGGAGCAGCATCAGTAGTACAGGATGCGGAAGCCCAGAGCCCCGGCAGGCACATTTGGGGACTGGAGAGCACCATGAAAAGGGCTGTTTCATCCAGGGGGGCAGCCCGGAAACTCACAGGCACCAGTACAGCATGAGCCCTGACCATGTGAAGTTTGGCAGCCCAGTGAGAGAAGGGCAGAGGAGGCCGGCTGGAGACGAGCTGTCACCACATCATCGGAGCATCTATAATGGCATGAATGGTAGGTTTATCTGTGCCTTGTGATGTGATCATATATACTGACCTTCTATTTGACACCTAGTTTTTCCATGCACACACCCCCTTAAAGTCAAGTGGATGATGTTGCCCTTGCTTGTCTTTTAAACATAAAACATATAACAAGCTGAAATAAACTGATTTATACACCTAAATGAGTGGCAGGTTCATCAGAAGGAGACGCTATATCAAAATAAGTTGAACTGCCAAACATACCGTCTTACTTATTGCACTTATTATGAGCATATATAAAAAAATAGGCTAATATATATTCAAGTGTTTACATGTTTTCCACACCTTAGTCGCTAAGTTACTAAATCAATGTCCATACTCTGAAGACTCTGGAGCTCCTTTTATTCTCTCTAATTGCTTTGCATGATTTAACATTGAAAATAATACCTATTTACCTCATACTGGGCCTTGATGCTTCTCTCTACTCCATATGAAATTAGCTGTTTTTTGTCCTTGTCTTCCCTTAAGGTCAACTTAGCTTTGAGCCAACTTTCTCATAATTGTTGCCCCTCATAAAAAGAAAGTTTGGATAACAAACTTATCTCTTCACAGCTGAGTGCCCAGGCTGGCCATATTAAGGATATCCCCTCTCAAGCATTTAAAACAGCTTGAAGCCTGAGCTTTTAGCTCACAGGGATTACTTGTACATACAGTGACCTAATTATTTGAAACTTCGGCCAAGCTACGTATAAGTCAAAAAGGAATTTAGGCTAAATAGAGTCAAAACTCTTAATTTTTTCTGTATCAGACTATTTGTTGATATTGCAGAAATTTGTTTTAATATTTACCATTTTTTTCTGTTTTATACTTAAGATTTATTACCATTAAATTTATATACTATCAGTCTACTTTTGGAGGGCATATTGAGATGCTTCCTATACAGATGGTGAAGGTTGAACAGTGTGAAATGTTGTAATCAAATAAATATCTCAACATATATAGATATACAAATATACAGCCATGTGCCCAGACATACCTAAGGATGAAAAGTGTAGCATTTCAGGGTTTAGTGTTACAGTTTGTTATAGCATAGAGGTGTTTTTTTTCTCTGTAAACGCAGACATTTTCTAAAATGAGATTTACAGGTTAGTTTGGAATTGGAATGCACTTGTTTGATTGAGAAAACTGAGATACTCATGCTTATTCTGACTGCTGCAAAATTTACAGCATTATTGATTTTTTTTTTTCATTTCAAGAGAAATGTGGGCTGACTCAGGACAAACTGAGAAAAAACACAGGCGTTATATGAATCTTTCCAGCTCAAATGATCCACGCACAAATTTGAGTTGTAGCATTGCAACTGTTGCCACACAATGATGAATAAACCTATTAAATGATGAATTACCTCTAAATCTTTGCTCCGTTCGCATCCATCTCTGAGAGATCGTGGGGAGCTAAGGATGATGAGGAGGACGAAAAATCAAAGTACCAACTTGGCTGCTGTTTAAATACCCCACCGTGGCTGATAATGATTTCTGGAGTCCGGGGGAAAAAGTGCTGAGTGGCACAGAGCTCTCAGATGCTAAAGGACAAATTCCTCAAGGTGAAATATCTACCTGACTTTGCAATATAAGCTTGAAATTACAAGAGAAACAGAAGCAATTTACACAGAGCAAACTTAACTTTTATAGCGAGGATTTTAACTGTTTTTGTTACCAAATGATGAGTCATTTATGCCAATTGGATTATTATATGTTTACCTTGGGGCGACTGTGGCTCAGGGGGTTGGGAAGCGTATCTGTAACCGGAAGGTTGCCGGTTTGATCCCCGGGCTCTTTGTCCTGATCGTTCTGTCCTTGGGCAAGACACTTTACCCTACCGCCTACTGGTGTTGGCCAGAGGGGCCGATGGCGCGATATGTCAGTCTGCCCCAGGGCAGCCGTAGCTACAACCGTAGCTTGCCTCCACCAGTGTGTGAGAGTGAATGAATAGTGGCATTGTAAGGTGCCTTGAAAAGCGCTATATAAATCCAATCCATTATTATTACCTAACAATATGCAATTAAAAACTTTACAACTTCAAAGAGGTAGTACACAGATCTTTATATATGAACCTCAGTTTTCAAGTCACAACCTTTGGTTGCTTTTGAGCAGTTTTGTGGGCAGGGATAGCTTAGTAGGTAGAGTGGTGATCGGAAGGTCGGGGGTTTAAATCCACTGAATGGCTACCCTGAGGTACCCCTGAGCAAGGTACCATCCCTACACACTGCTCCCCCGGTGCCCAGTGGCTGCCCACTGCTTCACAGAGTGAATGGGTTAAATCCAGAGAGGGATTTCCCCACGGGGATCAATAAAGTATACATAAAAGAAAATCTGACAAGTGACCTATTGGTGTCATGAGGGCAGCATGGTGGCACGGTGGTTAGCACTTTTGCCCCACATCAAGAAGGTCCTGAGTTCGACGTAATCTGGCCGAGGCATTTCTCTGTGCAGTTTGCATGTGGCTTTTAACTTTTTGTGGCACTGATTATCTGTAAAACCCAGCGTAATACTAACAATGTCTGCCTCCAGAGACACCTAAAATTAAAGCACTAAATGGCCAGTGAATGCATTTTAAGATCCACAGTAGAGCCATGGTGACCTCAGAAACTACTGTACAGTATCAAGCATGCTCTCTTTAGCCATTTTGCAATCTCTATGGATTGCGCTGGATTATTATAAAGACACACACAACTTTGATTCGGATCATAATTCTGTTTCTATTTTAAGGCTCAGCGCAAACTGTAGCTCTATGAGGGATTTCAATCTTGATGTAACCTGAAACCCATATGATTTCTGCAAAAGCCACGTCACATTAATGCCTCACAAATCCTTAACTGGAAAATGTTGTGAGTGCACAGGGCCTGGTAGTTTGCCAACTGTGGCATAACTGTTGTGAACTTAGCTCGGAGTGAAATGCATGCACCAAATAGCCGTTAACCAGGGCCGTAAAGACTTCATTAGGCCTGTGTGTGACAGCGGTTGAGCATGTGTGTGCCTTGCGTGAAGTCATATTGGTATATCATAGCTTGTCATCCGTCACAATTGATGTTTATCTCCATCATGAACATGTCGCTACAGGGCTTCCATGCCTCCACTAACCTGACAAGGGAACTAACTTTAAGTGTCACTATAGGATATTTACACTTAGATAGAGACATGCAATCAACACGTTGCCAGAGGATGATGCTTTTTCTGAAGTTAACACAAAAATACCATCCATCTGATGCTGACGGATTAGGATCCACTAAAATGCCACTTAAACTAATACAACTGAAGGAGAATGAAAAGGACAAGAAAGATGAGTAGATACAGAAAAAAAGATGTGTGGGGTAGGAAACGTAAAGAGAGCAGATTTGTTGCAATATCCCTTTGTGTCATACGCTGACCTAACCTTGCTGCCATGTCCTTTTTTGGATGAAGAGGAAATTTAATTCCTGTTACGATGTAGTACACTCCACTCGCTTGGATTATCCTCTAAGCCCTTTGCACAGCATTATTTCATTTTTTATGATCTTGCATGTATGCTTGTGTGTGTGTATGTTTGTGTGATTTGGGTGGATGTGCTAAAGTGTCCCAGGGTCAGTGTAGCGATGAGGGTTTATTTTCTGACAAATGAACGACTCATATTGATGTAAAACTCAACAGTAGCGAAGCTCAGGCCATTTAAATTCCTGACAAAATCCACAAAGAAAGCAAAACAACACTCTGACCTCTGTAGCCTTTTAATACAATCTGCTGCAACATCTTTCAGGAAGATTATCACACATAGCTTATTCTGTCATTGTTACAGTCAGGAGGAAGGAATGCCAACAAAATGAAAGTACTCGTGCTTTTACTTCGGTTCAACTCCGAGTTTCTGCTTGAAGAAAATAAACATTATCTTGTTTTCTCATCTTGATGACATATATCCAAGTATATTGACTCGTTTATATATAAAAAGGGCATTACAAGAAATTACAAATGAAATCAGTGCATGGCACTATAAGCTTTAACCTCCTAAGATCCGAACTCTTCCACAGCATGCATTTTTAATTTCTCTTTGATATTTGGTCACACTGGAGCCCGATGAATGTAAAAACAAAGAATTACCAGATTTTTTTTAACCTTATTTTGGTTTTTAAGAAAAGTAAGAACCACATATGAGCATATTCATTTTAAATTTTGCTAGAACAGTAGCAGTATAATGTCCTCGTAAGTGGATATCAGGCCCTTGTAGAGCGAAATTCAGTATTTTGGTCTAAATAATCCAAAATGTGATGTCCACATATGTGGACGCCAGGTCCTAGGAGGTTAAAGCAGCAGTAATTATTGGCTTGCAAATATTAAATTGCAGTAAACATTAAAGGCCATTTTGACTTTGTATGCGATGAGGAGCTTTACAAATAATCAGTAACAGCAAAAGATCAATTGTGACTCATAGCACAAATATCTGCCTTGTGATAAAATCCCTCTCTGATACTAATCAGCCAAGAACACTACAGTCTCCTGACCCAGACTGCAGGGATGAATGTTCACTAAGCCTACAGGATCTCTGCACTGCAGAGGGTCTTCTTCACAAAAAGAGGAGAGACTTAATCATGTTTTCTGCTTTAGCAATCACATGTTCTGCATATTAGCTTAAGCTGCTCAGATGATCAGGAGGAGAAAAATAGGCTGCATGAGAAAAGAAAAGATGGTGCAGTGTGTGGGGAAACCTTTGCTCTATTTTCTTACAGTACACACAGTACTGCAGATGTGTGTCACTCTGTGTACTGTATTTGTAGTTTGCTTGAAAAGTGTGTGTTTGTGATAAAGACAAAGCTTTTTTTAGCCAGTGACTGCTACTTTATTCTTAGTTGTTTTAATGAAACAGCTCAGTTTGATGTGATACACGCGCAACACGAGCCTTCTCAGGTGACAGATCAAAATAAAGATACAGTATAATGTCTAGCATTGTAATGCAAGCTAGTGCTACATAATGGCTAAACCACAGATATATGAGGCTCTCATGTAATATTTGATATCAGTTTAGACAGAATATTAGTAAACCCATATTAGCCTTCCAAATATCAATAAAGCTACATTTTTCTGCTAGGCTATAGCGTTATAGTGCATACATTTAATTTGAATGTCAGCAAAATATAATTCCTGTTTGGATGATTGGCTTACACTCGAATAAGAAACAGCATATAGGTGTAATATTTTGGTGTTTTATTGTTTATATATAATAGAAAGTCTAACCCATTAGTCTGACAAATATAATGTTATGGCAGGTAATGGGTTTGGTGGAGCATAAAATTTGTACTAAAGAGTCGCTAAAGTTAGCTGAAACTCTAATATAGTAACATCCACCCCCCACACAGTGGGGAAAAATAATACACAGTAGAAATGCTGAAGAAAGCATTTTCTAATAAAACCCCATGAAACAACCATAAAATAATAAACAGCAACTTATTCATTCTCTCAAAGAAAATGGAAAGAGCTCAGATAATATCTTTTAAAGTCTTGGATTTAGCTAATTAGCAAGACATCAGCTCAACATTACCCTAAGTTAGAGCACATACACAGTTTATTCCAGCACCTATAGTTTAGTGTTGTAATTTTTTTTTAATTGAAGAAACATAGAACAGATTTATGGCACACAACTACATACCTTTACATGTTTTCCTATTTAGGTATCAAATAATGTTCCATTTAGGATTTCTCTTGGGTACTCCCAGCCCGTTCACACTCCCGAGGTAATATAATGATGATTTGTCAAGTCCCGCGGTGTTCCTGAGGAACGTGAAAAGTGACCGTCTGCGTTCTTATGCTACGTGCCGGGTTATGGACGAAATCCAGTAGAATAACTCTCCTGCGGTAATACACACTCCAGCCATGTATTCCATCCCTAACCTTAACCAGCACTTTAATGACGTTAGATAGTGTTTTCCAGAGCGATTTAAGTAAAACAAACATACATGTGTAGATTCATTCCAAACGGTTTTCTCATTTGTCCGATCTTGTAATCCAGGGACGTGTTGGGTACCCGGAAGCGTAACATATTGACGATTTGTCACCTAGCGTAAAATGTTACGCTTTGGGAGTGAGAACGTGTTGGTACTCCACATTTCTAGTGAGAATTACTATCCATGAACCACATGACCATCCAATGGCATAAATTGACCAATGAGGTCTATAATATTTTTTACAAATAACTTGATGAATGCCACAAACTGAAATAATTCAGTCAAACCCTAAAGTTGTTCTGTATTCTGCAAGTGCTGCTCAAACCTTTACCTTGTGATTGAATTTTTTTACAAATAGTTTTCAAAATACTCTCTAAACACATTTTTCTGTCCTACTTCAGGCTTGTGGCTATTTTATAAAATCTCTCGCTATAAACCTCTCTTGTTTTTCTTTTTTATATACTCAAGAGGAACTGACAGGCTCTGGTCCTCCATTCTCAAGCATGTGATCGAATTAGCAAAGACCAATCCACTCTTTCATTCCATCTGTTAATCTCTATAATTGTGGCATTAGTTCAGACTGTCCAGCTCCTCTGGCTGCTGCTTAGAAGTGCTGCTGCCTGTCAGTGCAACAGGAAATCATCACTGAAGCTGTGGTCTCAGATAATGTTCTCCCTCGCCAGTGTCGTTGAAAAGCTAGTCTCTCTCTCTCTCTTTCTCACTCTCACTCTCTCTCTCTCACCATCCTAATTGGCTGCCAGTGTGAACAACCAGCTGTCGCAAAGAGAGAAAACTGATTACAAAGCCCTGTTTCGGGAGGATGTGGTGTTTGCCAGACTGAGCTAAGGAAAGAGGGTTGAGGAAGTATTTGAGTGGATTACTGGCTGTTTTCTTCCCCTCCTTCTCTCCCTCGTTCTGTCTTCCTCTCTATAATACATCTTTTTTTTCTTCCTCTTACTCCACTCTATCCTCTTCTTCCTTGCTTGTCTGCCAAGGCGATGGATGGAAAGCATCCCTTGAAAATTTGTCAAGTCTCGCAGTCTAAGCGGCCTGGGGAAACTCAAATGTTTGCCACAGCTGCTTGGTATGAAAGGATTTAGGGGAGCATTAGGCTGGTGTAAGTCAAATGGAATAATATTATAACCAGACAGTCTCATCTGCCCTGCCATTCCAGCGTTACCTTTCAGAACTTCTTGAACTTGCTTAGACGACAAATGCCGCGAAGACCAACTAATTCTGATTCTAGCAGTTTTTTGTTTTACAGTCTATAACTCATTTTACAATCCCATGGCATTGGATCTTTCTGCAAATAAGAGATGAATGTTTAATTTACAAGTTGAGTAGGCATTCCCTTATTTGTGTCTTCTATCATTAAAAAATTGGTTAAAATTTCAAAGATGCTTTAGAGTTAAGGCCATCAGAGACATTCAATTCTCAAGGTGGATGTCTTCATCTGCAGAGGGGAAAATGTTACTTTTAAATGTTATCATGGCCTTTGAATTTGTAATCACATCTGAGACCAATTATCCCAAACACCCTTGCCTATAGGCCATCAGAGCAGCTATTAACCCAGGAGTGCATGATTAGGCATTTTGTTTATCTTCCACTGGTGCATATCATTGTCATTTTTAATCAAGCTGCTGTAAGCTTTGTCAGTTTAAAGCCTCCTCCTCCTGGATGCAGCAAAAAGCCGTATATTGCCTCTGCAACTCTCAGACAATGCCAGATCCACACAAATACTCATGACAGTGGTAATGTCAATGGGAAATGGGGTGTAAAATGTGTCTAACATAAAAACAAAAATTGTTTTCAGCAGACTAAATTATAAATTAGAGAAAGGAAAGGAGGATGATTTTGTGCTGCAGATTTAGAAGGGAAGAGCACATAATCAAACGTCTTTCCATGCGTAGCTTTTAGAATCACATTGTCATACACTGTGGCGTGACTGATGCTATGATTATGGGTTCATAGATAACTTTTTGATTATGTCAGGCATTTAACTATTCTAGGATTCTCCTAAACATTTCCCCCGCAGCAGCTCGTAAGTGGCTCTTTGAGTTATGAAGGAGGCTGCTTGGTGCATACTAGCGTTGCTCCGGCCCAAACCCCAGAGGTATGTGACAAATGTTGCACAGTAGCCCCACTCATCCGGTAGACATGCAAACCCAGTGGAACGGAGAGCAGTCTTTGTCCTCTTACGCCATGCCAGTGGGGAACAGCCCACTGAGCTGAGAGGAAATTAGCTTGCTAGGCCAGGTAATTAACTGAAAGTTGAGTGGCTGCCATGTATGAGGGCAAGAGTGGGCCCGAGGGAATTTCTCACAGTCCCAGAGTCACCAGCAGTAACCACATTTTGCTACTGTTACATTTACTTCAGTTCTAGCTGTTTGCCATTCTGAGAGCTGTCAGTCTGAGGGTATCAGGCGATGAGGTGCGAGACAAGGAGGAAAGTGAAGCTGGACAGATAGACCTAAGTGAAGCATGGGAAGTATGCAGGTGAGGCTGCGAGAAGAGGGTTTGGTACATTTGCATACATTTTGTGAGCTTAGTGATCGCATAAGTTACATATTAAATTAAGATTAATTTACCTTCATGTTCGCTGGCAGCAAATCTGTGGTTTTTGCTAAACTGTGGCTAATGTGGTCACATATTTCTGGACAATGTTAAAAGTATAGCAGTGTAATATTAATCAGCAAGTCAGGGGTGCAAAGTCAGACAAAATGCTTTTACTTTCTTTCTAAAAGTAACATGTGACAATTTCACATTTCTATTAAAAATATCTGTCATGTTGCTTATTAATTATTTGTTTTAAATGATTTGAGCCTGTCTTCAATTCTTTTAGCCTGCTTTTAAAGGCTTATTTGATCATTTAAATTGATTTTTTAACTCCCCCCCCCCCCCCCCCCCCCCCCAAAAAAAAACAAAAAAAAAAAACCCCACGAACAAAAGTTAATTTCTTTTACTTTAAACAAAATTGGCTGCCTTAAAAACTACAAGTAGTTAAATCAAATTCTTTGATCCCTCCTTTAAAGCACATAAATATTCTGAGATGATTTAACATCATCTCAGAATCAAGCTGTAACAGCATGTAGTAAGTAGTGAGGAATCCTGTCATCATTGCAAAAAGCCACATTTATGTTGGTTGTTGCGTAATCAAAATATAAACCTCTGTTTCGGTTCATCTGTCATTATCACTGGTCATGCCCGACAAAGCATGCCTCTGTTTTTAAAGCCCCTGATTGTGTTCCGTTACACAATTTAAATTTTATGTTTGTGAATTCAACTTTTAATCTTCAAGAGAAACAACGTGTTATTAATTCTTTATAAGGGCTCAAAGTCTTGTGTAGGGCTCATATAGCTTGTCTGTGGTTTATGTCAGTTGTTGTGCATTGTCATTGGTCATACCACGCTGCTGCTCCAATCAGAGTGATGGCTTTTATAGCTCAGCTGTCTGTTAAAAATGAGATAACTTATCAGGAATATAGCATGTTGAAAGGATGCAGTTATCTACTTCCTGGGGCATAAATTATCTAATGCCCATTTTGTGTGTTTGAGGTAATGGTTTTCCTGATTTACAATAAGGCACGTGTGGAGCTTCCATTACTTTACATTATGTTAGACCATGAAATGATTGGCACCACTGTCATTATATTTATGCCGTTATCTCTTACTAGTTCTCTTTCAGCGATGTCTTTTGGTCTGTGAGATTTCCTCTCCGAGATATTTAAATCAATTTTATTACCCCGACCCCCCACTGCTCCAGACTGACTGGCTCATTTCCTTTACAGTTATACTAAAAGGTACATTTAATCATTTAATTACCTGGTTTTGTGAGAACTTTAGCTGCAAATAAAGCATCTAGTACACAGAATTTCTCGGATTGCTTTAAATGACAATTGATAGTCAATAGTGACCTGAAATGATAACACAACGATGAGTTTCCCAGTAGAAACATCCTTATTTCGATCTCTTAATATTCCGCTAAGCTCATCTTTTTATCCTACATTAATAAGTGCTAACAAAATCTTATTTTCACTTTTTCATGTGAGAAGAGCTATGTGAGAATATGGGGAGGGGTGTAAGAGCAGACTGTACAATCACATCCACACGTTGATGTTAAAGTAGACAATTTTAATACTGGCTCATCCTTAACACTCAAATTGACAGATGGTTACCTGTGCTCTATATTGCATTATATTGTTTTGAAGAAAATGCACAAATTGTTACAGTGCATTGCATTATTTTTTTGCTAAATCTAAAGGGCTTTTAAGATGACATAAATGCAAAAAAACCCATTATTGTTGTTTTTAATAGCAAAAGAAGGGACAGCCTGAAAATGTGTAAACAAGTTTCAGTCCCAGGGCATGGGTCATCGATGTCCCAAGGCTTTTGGAAGATGAAAAGCCAGACCCTTTAAATGCAGACCCTTTGTGTCACGCGAAACCGCAAAGAATTCTGGGATATTTGAATATCTAATTCAGAGCTGATGAAATTACCAGTATTGTTTCCCATCCCCACGCCTCTAACTGGCACACGCATCGCAATCCTCTATACGCTGCTCTGTGCCCGGTCTGTTATATTATTCATCAGCACTGTGGTGTGATGGGTGGTGACATGTTAAAATAGAGCAACGGCAGTTTATCTTGTGAATGTCTGCTTAAATATTTAATTTGCCTTTTGAGGATCATAGCGAAACACTACAGCAGTGCATGGAACAACAACAAGCTCTTGTAGAACTCGAGGAGATGATGTGGAGCTTCAACACAGAAGGCAAAAGAGGCAGAAGAAAAATTAGAGGCTCCAGTTTCGATCTATAAATCATTATGAAAGAAGTCTCCTTTGTTCATAAAGTTAATGTCTTCAATTTAACTACATTTTGCCATAATTTAAGCACTGCTCCGTCAACGTAACTGAACAGGCTTGTGATTCAAAAAGCGATGCCTTTGCACGTGTTTGCACGTTGTTTCGTGAGTATGCACCGTCTATTTGGTGTATGTATTTCTTTCTGAAAGCACACACAAATGCAAACGCGCACACAGACATCCCTCGTAGGCTCGATCAGCCAACGGGGCGCCAATTATTCACCTCTATTCCAGCGAGTTTCAGGCTCTCATGTCTCTGTGGTCTATTTCAGCTGAACAGCGAGCCATGCAGCAGACACATAGGCTTCAAGTTATTTGCTGTTTCTCCCTGCTGCCATCACTTACTCTGTAACAATTCTCATGCCTCAGTTGGCCATTGCACATTTATCATAGCAACGTGGCAAAAAAAAAGGCAGCTTAAATTAGGGAGGTATTGCTAAAAGCCAGAAGTAGATAAATGTATATGTTAAAAAAGAAGAATAGAGAAGAACAATTTCAACCAATAACACTAGACTGAAAAAATCTTCTCCTAAAAGTAGCGAGTGACTGATTTGTAGGTTACTGACTTACTACTGGGTTTAGTGTCACTTATAATTGAAAGAAATACTTTATGTTGAAAGTAAGTATTTTTTTAATATAGCATTAAATTGATCAGGAATGTTGTCACTGACAGTTAATAATTCGTGATATCACTAATTACTTGTTCTTTTTGATTAGTGACATTTTAGGCCAAGTTGTAAAGAAGGCAGTCATATCAAAGGCACAGGCATTGGCCAGTCTCAGGTATTATCTTTTATGTGAAACTCTACCTAGAAAGCCTGGAATCACTTCTTTACTGTTCATGCTGAGACCGGAGTTTGTCGGTACCATTACTGAGAACCTGTGTGGCCTCTGTTTTCCAAAGTGCACACTGTGATGTTTATGCCCTCTTGCTGTTGTGCACCATGTCCTCCCAATTCTCTCGCTATTCTGGTTAGAGCCAGTTTGTACCGTTCTGTGATGGGGTTAGTGCACACTGTTTTTAGCAATATCTCTCATGGCTTTATTGCTTAGAACAAGGATGCTGTGTTGATTTTCAGAAGTTCTCCTTCTTCCATTTTAGGAGTGCAATCAAACCTGCAAAGGCTGCTTCTCCAGGTGCTCAAAGAGCTGAATTTATTGCTGTGATAGAATGATTGAATTCATGATTTAACTAGCATTAGGCCTACATTGTGTGCTGAAAAACAGTGGCAATGTTTGCTGCGTAAGGTGTTGATATCCCATTAAAAATCCCGTATGATACGTATATGTTATTGTATTAAACATGCTTTGTCGTAGATAAAAACAAATGTCCTTTTATTGAAAAAGACAAAAAGAAACAAAACAATTACAATTTCTTGGTGAATCAAGCTTTTTGGTGTACACTGTCACACCACGAGCTCAGTTGTTGCTTGTGAAATCTAGTAAGGAGATTTTTTTTCTAACAAAGCTAATTTATCTTCTCATCTAATGCTAATCTGTTTTGTGCGAATTCTAATAACATAATTCATTATTTTCAGGCAGTAATATTCAGATATTTAAAGCAAAGTTCAAAACTATGTTGCATCCATCCATTTTTTTAATTGGTAATCCAGCTGGAGGCTGTGGAGTGGCTGGAGCTGTTATAGGGCCAAAGGTGGGGAACATTTTGGACAGACTGCTAGTCTGTCACAGGGTAAGCACAAGGACAGGGAACCACACACTCACATCTAAACCTGTGGCAAATTTGCAATCACCTATTCACCTAACGAGCAAGTCTTTGAACTGTGGGAATACCTTGGAAAGAATCCACACAGGTGCAGGGAGAACATGCAAACTCCAAACAGAATGGTCCCAGCTTGGCACCACAACCTTTCCTTTACTGTGAGACTAGCCATTGCAACACTATTTAAAACACAGTCTTTAAGCTCGACAAAACAGTCCTGCAAAACAAAACAAAATTCAGTGTTGTTCTCTCTTTGTGTAATTTTACTGATTTAAAAGATGAGAACAGGCTCTGATAGCCTGGTGAAACCAAGTGTAACCAATTAGCATGTTGTTGCTGCTATATAGTGCTGCAGAGATGACCAAGCAGAACTGAAGTGGTACGAGCTTGAAGTCTGGTCTCACAAGACTGGGCATGGCCAAGCACAGACTTGACTCCACAAATACCCTGCATGTTCCTCTTTTCATTTGGTGGCCGTGCATAATGTTATGCATTCTGAGCTTGCCATCACGCTCCAAAGTTGCACATAACAGCACAGACTTCAGCTGCCTGAGGGACATTAAAACAAGCTGCTCTCCTGCCAGATAGCTTCACTGACTGACTGACTCTAGTTGTCTGTCTGACTGCCAGCTAAACGGAAGGTCACTGATCTACCATGCATCTCAACGGGCTTTCCTGCCCAGCCAGCCTGAATAATTTATACGGCAGATTTTTAGAAGATCTGAGGGAATGGCCACGTGAAATTACCTTGCATTGATTCTGTAAATTGAGAGAAGGAGAGAGAGAGATGAATAGAAAGCAACAGATCAAGGAGGACTGCGAGATGAGTAGTCCTGGGAGCAGGTTCATGTGTTTACTGGCTTGATTCACACGTCAATAAAAACTTGATTACCAGTTTTGATCAATTATATAGATACCGTCATTCTGATTTGTTTTTGCAGCTCCTTTATTGTTATTGCTCAAAGCCAGCCTTCTTGAATCATTTTCAAGCAATTTTCATCAAAAAAAGAGTTTTTATTTTGTTAACAAAGTGTTAAAAGGTTTTGCAACTTCTTTATGAAGTGCAGGATTATGAGTTATATAAAGTTAATAATTTGGTGTCTGGTTGCTAAGGGAAAAGGGCTATATTCAGTATGGGAGCAGCTTGTCCCAAGTCAATCTTGCAGATCTCTTTGAGGGGAAATTTGGAGGTTTTCACTTGAGCTTTGGTGTACATAAGCGAAATTTATGAGAGCTTACCCCCCCCCACATTATTCTAGACTAATCATATTATCTATATACTTGACCCACTGTTAACCCCCTTCCCTCTACACATCTCTCTCTCGCATGCGGTTAAATCCAATTTTGGTTTTAACATCAGGCTTCCCCGTAACAGAAACAAACACCGCCCAAGTTTATTGTTATGTTTTCTCACATCGTAACTTTCCTTGAAAAGGTCACAGGTGCTGGTTAGAATTCAGGAGGAGCAAGTTTAATTAGACGCTGATCAAGTTCTTTTATAGGGATTCTCTGATGTTGGCACACAGCTGGTGTGTAAACTGACCTGCACCATCACAAGACAGCAGTTTATAATCCTGTGACCTGTGTGTGTGAAAGCTGACCTTGAGACAGCAAATCCATTCAAGCCAATTGTTTCTGTGAGTTACGCAGCTTGAATCGAGTTACTTCAAGCTAACACGGTTGAATGGTTGAACGAAAAACTTTTGTTTCTCCTGTGTTTTTTCCAGGTATATCCTGCACTTCTGGTTGTCTTTATAGTGTGATGCAATTGAATTCAATTTTATTTATCTAGCCCCAAATAACAACAACAAACACCTCAAGGCATTATAGATTTATACAGTGACTATATATCATTTGCTAACATAACCAGCTTATAATGACAGCCTGAAAGAGTCATGTAAAGTTGTGTATCAATACTGCCTTTTAATGCTTTTTCTTGCCACTCTTGATCCTGACTAGATAAGAATAGTCAAATTGTTTACATTAAATAAACCTGAAAATTCAATTTTATAATTGTTCTATAGTAACAAAGCCATTCTGAGTGTGAACATGCCACATTGAAACTCATGAAACACATATCCTAGGCATCCTAAGCTCTTAGCTCAGGAACAGAGGTGGCTTGAATAGGGAACACAAGAAACTAATCATATGTAGTATGTGTTTGTATGTAGAAGTAGTAATAAGTGGCATATTAAATTTTGGGCTGATATAAACAACAAAAATTCAAGGTTGACCTTTAGCATATATCTAAGGATGAAAGTCATTAAAGTAAATTTTAGCATTAATACAAACCTGGATTC
This sequence comes from Neolamprologus brichardi, assembly GCF_056152115.1. Taxonomy (NCBI): domain Eukaryota; kingdom Metazoa; phylum Chordata; class Actinopteri; order Cichliformes; family Cichlidae; genus Neolamprologus; species Neolamprologus brichardi. The sequence goes on along the minus strand of NC_142109.1, from coordinate 29,043,317 downwards.
TGAAACTGCCCACAGACCATGTTCAGAGTAACATCTTTCAAGTGTAGAAAAAGTCTAAATACAGTAAATATTGACGTCACCTGTGTTAGCTGTGTGAGTAGAGAACAGTGCATGTGATGATGTACTTTTTTTTACCCTGTTTGTGAGCTTTAGCCGTGAAATCAGTCCCATTCCCCACATGCTGACCTCCAAGTGAAAATACCCCCCAGCTCACTGCTGCATCTACCCAACACTTTAAAGGAGTTTTCATATCTCTGTGTTATCCTGCCTTGTTCCCCGATGACCACACTAAGGGAAGGGGCAGGGAACATAGTGAAAGTGGCTACTGGAATCTTTTGCACAACTTGGCGGTCACAAGAGCATTATAAATCTTTAATGTGAGATGTTAGAGCGCCAAGGAGAGGAAATGTGCTGAAAACATGATTATGGACTCATGGGGAGGAAGAAACCGCTGGCTAGGAGAGAAAGAGATAGAGATATCAAGCAAGGGAGCAAGGATAAAAGAATTTTGAAGGGCAAAAGAGGTAAAGAGGGATAACATTTTTTTTTTTTTGCAAAGTTTGGTCTGCTTATAGCAAAAACATTATTGCACTGCTTTACCGAGTTGTGATCAGAACTTCTCACAGAGCCATTTAAGTATGACAGGAAACCCAGGAAAAGGATTTCAAAATGACGTCAAGAGCTTTCCTTGTGTTTAGGAAGAGCAAAGTTGATTGCAATGGCGTGTTCCCCTTTGAAGGTGCAACAGTTTCACTTGCAGAGAGTGAAGTGAGCTACAACTAAACCCGCATAATCTGGCAGTGGGGTAAGCAAAAAATATGCTAAACTAGCACATCTATCTAACCATTACAAAGAAAAAATAATCAACCATAAAAGGCTTAAACCTCTGTTTGGAATTTGCCTTCCAGGTCACCTCAGTCTAGATGTTATGTTAAAGGAGATTTTGTAGGCCCTTCAGGGAGGAGAGAGCTCAGTAGGTAGAGCGTTCGCCCCATGATCGGAAGGTTGGGGATTCAAATCCACTGAACAACTACCCTGAGGTACCCCTGAGCAAGGTACCCTCCCTACACACTGCTCCCTTGGGTTTGGATTGGTAGCTACCCACTGCTTCACTGAGTGAATGGGTTAAATGCAGAGAGTAATTTCAGTACAGGAAATTAATAAAGTATACAAAAAGTAAGTGACCGTCTGATTCACATTTGTTTAGTTTACGAAATAAAACCTAAGAAAAGATATTATTTCAAAAGGCACTGTCTCCATGCTGCTTCTGCTTTAAATAGGTCACAGCAACAAATAATACTTCATTTGGATCTTGTCTTATGTGGTCTAATCAGAGACGTCAAGCGTGCACTGTGCGCCTCCGTTGTGAAGTACAATCCACCAGTCAAACCTGTTTCGTGTGAACTTGAGCTGGAAATCGATTGACTGCCTCACTAATCCAAATCATGCCTGCTCACCTTGAAACAAGTCTAATAACGCAGGTTCATTTTGTCTTCTGAACTTGCAGCAAAAAGGTGATTGTGTTTTTTTTTCCTCTAAAATGCCAAATTTTCCAGAGTCTCTCATTCTGCTCAGTCACTATGCAGGGTGGGCATGTGCTGATTGGCGCCACTGTTCTAATAACAAACTTGCTGCATTCCCAGTTTGATTTCCGACATATAATTTAGCTGATAACAGAAGCTGCTACTCCATTAACATGTTTTATTTATTAGTCATGTTTCCTTGCGTTTGCAGTCTAACCAGACAGACATCAACTCTAAATCATTAGACTAATGAGACAATCCAGTCTTGTCAAAACAACACATTCAAGTCTCTTCCTCTGTCTCGTTCCTCTTCCTTTTTTGTCACAGCTTTGATATCAGCCGGCTGCTGCACCAACAACTGTAGAAATGTCAAGCTATGGGACAGGTAAGAATCTCTCTCCACCTTTCTTTGTCATAAACTTTTTTTTGTGTGCGTTAATTAGAATCTCTGAAAGAAGAAGAACAGCTAATGAAGGTCATTGTCTCTTCTTTCCACAAGGGCCCATAATCCTGTAATTAGCTCCTATTATTCTATTTTGCCATACAGTGTGCTGCTTCCTTTAGCTTGCGTCTTGAAACCTATTTAGTCGGATGGAGGGATTTACATTAGAAGGATTTACATGAATAAATAATGGACTCTTTCAGTCAGGAGTGTTTGAAATGCATACAAAACTATTTGGACTTTATTCTCTTGCTAATCAGTAGGTAATCTGGACGTGAACCCGATCACAACAGATCCTGTGTCATTGCAGGGTCATTCCGTGACTTAGTCTGGTGCACTCCCTCCAGATGAGTAATGTGTTGGCATGCTTGATCTAGCCCAGGTGTAATCACAGTGGGTTTGCTGTGGGACTACAGAGTTAGAGGTGACCCTCTTCTGTCCCCGTATGCCATCCTACATCTTCAATCAGGCCCAGCGGGAGGCCGAGATGGTTGTGTTAATATTTAATGACCGCGAGACAAGACGTACCTCCCCCTAGAGGACAGTTGGGGGCCCCCCTTGTCGTTGTTTAGTACACCAACACACACAAACTGTAACTACAAGCCACATGCGTGCTTATTCCCCCACACACGGACTTCTCTAACATGCACATTAAGGACCGTTTGTCCTTTTTCTTTGCATTCGTTTTTTTTCAATCCATCACCTTTTCATGCCTGAGCCCAGTCCCAGTTACCTTCTACAAAAACATCCGTGACTCAAGTGAAGAAAAGAATAAAGTGTACTTTTTGTCAGAAGATGATTTGCAAGCTCAGAAAAGGCAACAAGGATGTGCTAAGAATGCGGACTGCAGTCAGGCCTTCTGGTCGTCCCTTGGGTCTCCACTGAGGTGGAGACAGACGCAGGCAGGAACAAAGGAATCTGTCACTGATAAGTAACACAAAAACCTGCAGAGATGAACATCTTACTCGCTCAAACTCTCTCTCGTGCTTGCTCTCTGTTCCCCTCTCTCTCTTTCATTCGCTCCCCTCAACAGACATGCAGCTAATGGCTATTTATTCATGCATCTTTTTTTTGAGAACATGCAAAGAATAAATGGCTTTGAGAATCAGGGCTCAAATTCCTTTGTTGAAAGCTCACTCACATTTACAACTGCCGACATTGCAAAATATTGTAAGAAAAGACTGCCTTCAAGGTTAAACAGTGGAAATAAGAAGCTGGTGACCTGTACTTGTCCAGCAACAAAATACAAGCAATCGGGCCTTTTTTCACACAACAAATATTGACAGGAAACAAGAGTGTGTGTAAAATGTGTGACGACTTTATTCCATTTAACTCTGTCATGTTCATTCTTGCTCACTGTCATGATGTCATGGCTTACCGGGACTCTCAGATAGAACTGAACCAGCATTATCATTGTTCGAAACATCTGTTTTTCAAGGAAAACTGCAAATATAGAAATAATTAACATAGCAATATATCTGTTACAGCTCCTATTTATCATTTAAAAGCCGTATATATATTTTTAATTAATGTCCTGTTCTGTGACCTGCACACTGAATAGGATTTTGAATTACACATGCTGTAACGCCCAAGCTTGAGATTAGTGAAACACTATCCCATACCACTTGAAAAATCCCTTCTTCTCAGGCAAATTAATGTGTTGCAGTACAGTGAATAAGAACAGTGAATTTTTTTTAAAATATTTATGGATTTATATATTAAAGTCAATGTAAAAAAAACCAACTTTATTTATCCCCAAGGGGTAATTAAGATAGATGATACCTTGCCGACCATACATACAATACACAAACATCACATTGGGGAGACAGGTCAGGCTAGGTAGCACTGGCCGGTTGACCACATGAGCAGCGACCCGAACTGAAACCACAGAAAATGCACAACATGAGGAAAGACGAGGAGAAAAAAAGAATTCCCCCCAAAATAAACTACAAGATTTTGAGAACTTCCAAAATATAAGATACAAAACAGCTAGGACAAGCTACAAAAACACTGCAGACACTTCTGCCCACACAAACTGGTATACAGTGCGTATATATACTTAGCCCTTAGCGCTCAGGTTTATCAGATCGGTCTGGGATGAAAAATGCCTTCCAAAATCAATCCGGTTGGTTTGTGACATTTGCTTAGGTGTTTTTGTTATTGTGTTTGGGATTTAAAAAGATTTAAAAAGTTAAGATATTCAATAATAAGCTATTACAAACAAAGAACTCTTGAAATGAAGAGTCTCACAATCTAAGCATACCCCAGTCACAGCGAGCACATGCACCCCTGTGACCTCACACTCACTGATTTCAGTTATTTTCCCAAACACACATCATTGTTTCAGTTCGTTTTTATTTGTTCTAAAATGTCGCTCAGTTTGATCAAATGTATTTTCAGACCTGCTTTTAGTTTTTAGTTAACTGCAATGGCATGTCTGTCTTTTCCTGTGCAGCTTTGACGCTTCCTCTTGACCCCAACTTGGCGACCCACGCCTCTCAAAGGGAGGACGGGTTGCAGTGAGACAGCCCTCCTGCATCTCAGGCCTTGATGGACACAAGCGCCCCTGGATGCCACCTTCCACAGCTCCGGATGGTCTGTAGTCCACGGCCTCATCCATTTGCTACAGCCGTTAAACAGCCTGCCTCCATGTTTTCATTTCTACATATCGAGAGTTTGAGCAGACAGGGGTGGGAGTTTTTTCTTTTTTTTCTTGAATGATATCAGTTTAGTTGGTAAAAACTTGTGATGACTGCTACACATAAATGGATGCAAATGGAAATCTCTCCCGGCCAACCGAGACATGGCTACCTCCTGGAGAGCACCCAGAGAGAAAGTGAGAGCGGCTGTGGATTGGTGTGAGTAGATGAAAAGGACTTTGCACTGTATGTGCTGCTACTCTCTGTTTACAAATGCAGATCACTGGTGGAGAAGCACATAAACCTTTCTATATCCCGCTGTTAAAAAACTTATTTTCCTACACTCTCCCATTTTTTTCTGCTCCCGCCTCCCCCCGCTGTCATCGTTAGAAGTGATCTTCAGTATATGTAATGAGACTGGTGTAATCTAATGCTCTGTCTCTCAGTCTACAAATCCAGATGATCACACGATTGCCATCGTCTCCTCTCTCATTCATACTAAAAATTCAGAACTCTTTCAGCCATTTCAACTGACGGTAAAAATAAGACAAAATTGTATATGTCAAAGATGTTCTAGCAAAGAAAAAAAAAACACATCCTCTTCCTGTGTCTTAAACCAAGATGGTCAACATTACTAGCTGCTGACAGATGTTCTTATTCTATGAGATGCAATGTTCAGGTGTAATTTTTCTTTTGGTATTATCTTTGCTCCCTCAAAGCGCCTATATTTAAGCTGGGGAGAAGATTATACATTTCTCCATGTTGTTTTTTTTTACAAGTCCAAGTAAAAAGTAGATTATTGGATTAGTTTTCTATATATCTATATATATAAATACTATATGACTATTATTTTTGACTTACTGGTATTAGAACTATTATATGAAAATGCATATGATACAATATATCAAATAATAAATAGACTTCTTTATCTAAAAGTGGATTGTTGGTTCGATTTTTATTTGTGTGCTCATTGCGTGAGTGAGCTTTGCAGTTGAACGTCAGGTTGGAGTATAAGTTGTTTCACAGCTGCTGTAAATCAAAAGTTAACCCTTTAAACCCTAACCGGTCACCGGTGACGGTTAACATTTTTAGCAAGGGTGGGCAACTCCAGGCCTCGAGGGCCGGTGTCCTGCAGGTTTTAGATCTCACCCTGGGTCAACACACCTGAATCAAATGATTAGTTCATTAACAGGCCTCTGGAGAACTTCAAGACATGTTGAGGAGGTAATTTAGCCATTTAAATCAGCTGTGTTAGATCAAGGACACATCTAAAACCTGCAGGACACCGGCCCTCGAGGCCTGGAGTTGCCTTCCCCTGGTTTAAAGGGTAAATTAGGTCAGGTTTTAAAGGGTTAAATGGAAAAAAGTTTAAATTAATTAGTCACTTGCAATACTATGAGCAGCCTTAAGAAATCACATGTTAAACATAATAACCCGAAATGTAGCTACATCTCATTCAGTCGGATGGTAGACAATAGTGTAAAAATGGAAACAATTTCCTATTGAATCACAGTTGCAGTTTGCTCTTCCTTCCTCTGCAGCTATAACCTTTCCTCATATCCTGCAACATCTGCTGCACTGCTAAGAATTTCTGTTATAGCTGTGTGCTGGTCAGTGTTTACAATAAGGGTACGAGTGACACACCGGTGTCCATGACACTCAGGTAAAAAAAAACCCTTGGTTTTAAATAATTATGTAAGTATTTAATACTGAGTCGCAAATAAATTGTCTAAAAGACAGCTGGGCATTTTCGCGAACGTCAGCTTAACAGAAGAAAGCAATGTGCTCGTTAGGTGCTACACTCAATAGTGCACTGATGCATATTTGGGGACAGCATGAGAACAAGACAGTATGGGCAAAAGACCCAATGACTGGGATTATCACAGAAAAAATAGATGGTCTGTGTTCATTGTAATAAAGGAAAATGTCAGCGTTTGCAGCACTGTCATTCACTGTTTTAATGTATCCGTGATAGAGTAAGGACAAGAAGGCTCTAAGGCACAGGTGAATAACTTCTTCCGTCTCTGGCTACACAGACAAAGTATTACCAGACTTCTTATTTGATATTAGTCTTGGAGTTATGTATCCAAGTCAAGGTCAAAAAAGGTCAGGTATGGCCATAAATACAGTTGTATTAGACTCTCACTGGGTTGAGCTATTAACAACACTAATAGTGAAAATAATTGACGTTGATCTGGTTTGATATGATTGCTCAGAGTCATTAGGGTTTACTAATATGTCCCAGAAAATCTCTTTAATGAGGGTCTGTCTTTCACTGGTATTTAAATCACATATCTTTACACTGCACATATGGGAGGTCCTGCTAAGAAGATGGAAGGATCTAGAACCTCTGATGGAACTGAGTGATTGCCTTATGTAGTAAGTGTTAAAGTGAAAAGGAAAAACATACGATGCAAACAAACAAATACATCAACGTGTGCACATCCTGTCTTGGCGTGTTGTGTGTGTCTGTGTGAATTTATAAAGGGAAGTGTGTACGTGTGTGTGTGCGTGTTGTTCCAAATACAGTCATCTATGAGGTGTGTGCATTTCAGCGAGCCAGTCAGCAGCAGGTTGATTAGGACACACCCATGCCTGTTCGTCCAGTGTGCGTGCTTTTATTGATTTGTGTGCATCTGCGTATGTGTTCCTATTTCATGATATAAAGCTGCAGGTTATGTGTTTGCGTAAGTGTGTGGGTGAGAGCATGCAGCGCCCTGATCTGCTCTGCTGCATTGCAGCACGTCCTGCCCAACCCGAGGTCGCCGTCGTCCTCCGCCAGGGCATTCTTCCAAGGTCGCAGCAGGTCAATCCTCCCCATCTGCATACCCAGCCACTGCAAGGGTAAATCTATAAACACCACACCAAATCTGTCAGCTGTTAGAGCAATGAGACACCAGTAAGAACTAACACAGAGATCAGACATGTAATCTACCCAGACGACCAGTCAATCAACCAGGAAAAGCTATCAACACAAAATGAACTACTGACACAAACATTTTATATGCAAACACATGCAGCTGGAGTCAGATACAGTGACACTTAAACTGGGAAGGTTTTAGCCTAGAGGAATTTAAACAGAGGAGTGCATGCTTTGTGCAGTGATACTGTATGTGTGTATTCTGCTTTAGACTTGGTAGAATTTAACAAAATTACTGGCAGAGATAATATGACTTCTACATGACTAGATACTAGATTATATAAGGTTGAAACTCTGTTTAAAATTTTCTGGGAAGTGTACAGAATTTATTATTTATAAGTCAAATGAAAAAGATAGATTTTTCATTTGTTACTGACAGAGATCTGACAGAGTAAGATTCATAGTTGTGTTTTGACCCTACAAACCTTTGTACTCACTGTAAAAAGTATTTATTACTATGTCTTGCATTGGCCAAATTTCCCCCCTGCTCCACATTAAGCTCTTTTACATTAAAAGACTGGTATTACCGAGAGCCAGAAGTAGGCTGTCTGGATGAGGATTCAGTAAAGAGTTTTAGGATAGACAAAAAGCTTTTGCAGCCATGCTTAGAAATTTGGGAAATCCATCCATGCGACTTATGCTGTCATTACTGACTTAACACTAATAGTAACACATATCACAACCATGCATGCTTATTTAAGCCATCTGGGCAAAAAGTAGAAAAAAACCCAACTTTAATCGCAATATGTCATAGCAGCCTATATGCCATTTAATTGTTTATATTCTAATGTTTTGTGTACATAAAGGCAGTTTAGGGTTGTGTTTAGTTTCATATCATCCCTGTACTCGCCAAACTTAGCCCAACTTTAACTTCAATACCATAAATTATTTTGGTAACAGATAAATAAAGAGCGTGAATTCACTAGAACTGAAAATGTTATATGTACCAGTGGTATTTATCCTCAAAACATTCATTAAATTGGCCTAATAATTTTTAATTTACAAGTATGCATCTTTATGTTTAGCTAGGTAAATGTGAAATGAGTTCAGCGATTTGCAGAAATGTGAAAGCATACAGGGAAATACAGTATTTAAGGAAAAACAGAATCTCTTCCATTTCAACCTTGAAAGTCAATATTTAGTATGACCACATTTATTTTTCAAGGCAGCCAGAACTTTGGTGACCTTGTAATGTTTTAAGTAGTGTTGAGGAAAAGTTCTCCAGGCTTCTTAAAGGACACTGCAAAGCTCTTCTTTGGATGTTGGCTGCCTTTTGTTTTATTTTCAATTAATATGAACCCTGATACTGATAACAGGTAAACCAAAACTTTTCAACTTGGATTCATCACTTCATAAAACCTGTTGCCACTGAAACACAGATAGCTCAAACAAACTAATTTGGTATGTAGAAATGTGTTGAGATGGGTGGGCTATAACTATCTGACGCTCAAACACAGTATGACAGTATCCTGTGAGTCAACTGGTAAAAATGATAATTAAATGGAGAACAATAACAGAAATTAACCAGCATGCTAACATATTAGCAATATGTTAGCATGTACTCGCAAAACTTAGCCCAACTTTAACTTGCATGCTAACATATGCTAACATATTAGCTAACATATTAGCAATATGTTAGCATGCGGATGGGCAAATTTGTAGGTTGTAGCTAAAAAAAAAGCTTGCCAAAAAATGCTTTTTGAGATTGCATTTCAGCAACTGTAATAAGTCTTTTCCTCCCTACAAGTACAACCAAAACCCACTTCAATGTGACTGATATCTAGAACTGTTTATAGTGATAAAGCAAGCAAACGGAAATGTGCAAGTTCTGCTTTTCTGAGGAAGACTGATCAGACATAAAACAAATCTTGTGCTCAGCCCCTTATTCACCTCACCACAGTTGAATCATCAGCTTTCTTCTCTGAAGTATTTTTCTACAACCTCCTAAACAATGTTTATATAAGCCCTTGCCTATCAATTAAAAACACACCAACAAAGGATTCTGGCTGAAATATATGACATAAAGTCCTTTTCTGTTTTTTTTTTTTCTTCAATTAATGCATTGAAAGCAAAAAGTATCACAAGATGAAGAGTGAGAGACAAGATTCTTCAGCTGACAGCAAATGAACCCTCATTCGGACCATGCATCTCACCAAGTGTGACTTTGGGGAGCTGTTTGACAAGGAGTGGCTCATTGTACAAATACTCAGCCTCAGCTCATATGCCAGGATGTTTGGGGTTTTATTACATTTTTGCAGCAGAAGGATTTCAATGGGGATATCAATGATTTATCATCTAGATACAGCAGAAACAAACAAATAGATGGCTTCTATGATTTAGTGTAACACGGCAAACTGTCAAATTTCCCCTTTATGAAAGAAACTTGTTTGCTTATGTAGGTGGTTGGTGTCCCAGCGAGCACCTTGGTATAAAATGTAAAATCTGTCAATAATAATAATGCATGCTCTGCACACTCAAAGAAACGTCCTCACTGATATGATTAAGTACACAAATGTTATTTTCATTTCATTGTGATTATCTGTGATTCACAAAATTACCATGTTCTGTCAGCATAAACGCTTCTTGAATATTTGTGCCTGTGTTTGCATATTAAGTGAGGAAATAAAGTGCTTTGTTTGCATTTTTAAGGCGATCATAAAAAGAGAAATGCTTCACAGTGAATGCAGCTTTACGAAAAAGCTTGTTTAACTTCCCACTCCTTGTAGGTCACCATCATAAGCAAGACAATGAAGTCGATGCTACATACGTCTTAGACTCGTTTGCTAACTATCCATCTCCAGAACAATGGAGCTTAATTACGTCCTCTAATGACTTCACACACAAAGGCTAATGGCCAACATAGATAACAGATCTGTCATTACCACTGCATATATCTTGGTTGGAAGCTTCATTGTAAGGACACTCGCCAAATTTATCTGGGTCCTACAGCGAGAATGACTAATAGGTGTGTTTAAAATCCACTTTTTTACCAAATTTAATTATTGACAAACTGAGAGTCAGCAAAAATATTTTAAATTCAAGACAATAATCTGTGACAGTTTTTTCTTAGAAGAGTCTAAAATTAGTAAATCTTGAAATAATCAAATATTAAATGTTTGTTTAAATGTCCACAAAATGCAGCAGCTGTTACTGCTATCTGTCGGTGTACGTGGTGAGAGGCTGTCATGCAGCCATGTAGAGAAAATGTGTGATAGAGAGAGTGACAGCCAGAGAAAGTGTGGTCAGGTCTGCTTTTTATAAACTAAGCAATCAGACCCTGATAAAAACCAGCTGGCTGGGTCATGTGACCTACCAAGACTGAAAGTAAAGTCATCACATGAGAAACTGTTGAAAACATGCACAAATAATGCTTAAGCGTCATATTTCAGGGGTTATGAGCAAGACTGCAGAAAGCTTGGTCAAAAAAAACTAGAGCTAGGCGTTATCTGTAACAGCATATAAACCACACATTTTAAAATAATATCATTTTGACAAACAACCACAAATGGACTAAAGTGCTTCCCTGCAGCAAGAATGGGAGAAGAATGAAGTATGTGAAGAAGAGCACAGGGTCACCTAACTCGCTTTATTTTAAAAATATTCTGACTACAGTTGAGACATGCAATGGCCTTGCTCAAAAATATTAATGTTTCAATTGCATGTGTATGTTTTTTTCTAGTTACACAAATATCCCTGATCATCCATGAGCTCCAGCTAAGCCTCAGTGCTGTTATTTTTACACGCAGCCTGCTGATACCTTAATTTATATAGCATCAGTCAAACCTTTGCACCTTTGATTGGTACAGCAAGTGCAATTTTGTAAAAGGTGTTCACTTTAACTGTCTGGTTAGTAAATATTTATTCAACCTTCGAGCCAATCGCACTTTCCAATTCTCTGTGACCATCGTCTGTAGTTGCATAACTCTAACCCTCAGGCAAAAAAGAAAAAAGCCTGTAATCCTTGATGTCCTACACTAAGTGCACAGAGTGTTGTCTTCTATTGAGAGCACTGAGGCAGAAAAATAAAAGCAATTTACTCCTTCACTCAGCTGTAATCATGCCTCAAGGTTGTGTGCCTTAACCAGCCAGTCAAAACTGCTCATCTCAAATCAGCATCTTTCCAAATTCAACCTTTTCTATTGATAGATGTCTGGGTGAAATTTTGTCATATTACAATATGAAGTTTCGACTTATGGCCCAATTTATTTAATTTTTTGAGGTCATGGTTATCTTTGACGATCAAAGTCTAATCAGTTCATAGTGTTTGGCTAAATTGGAGGAACCCCCCGCCATCAGCTCTTTACACCAGAAATGGCAGCACATGAATACTATCACTTCAAAGCCTGCATTCACAAGAATAAAAGATAGGAAAGCATTGGACATACATCATAAGGTGGTATACGTACTCGTGTTATGGGCGCTTGGTAACTTGCTCACGCAGACTGAGGGGTGGGTGCACTGATTGATGGATGTGCAAGACTCATACCAGGAAGCATTCAATCTGTTTGCAGTAGCAATCTGTGTGTAATTAGCATCTGATTTATTAAAGCCAGCAGATAATTAACCAATCAGTGGACTGAGCTGACTTTTTTTTTAAATTCACTCTGTAAATCAAGGAGCGTGAAAAGGTGCAATTCTGCTTTGAGAATTATGTTATGATCCAAGTAATCTAATGACTTTTTGTAATCTATTTACTGTTTGATTTTTATTCTCACTCTTCACACCAATTAGAACAACTTGACAACTATACCTGATTTTTTCATTTTTTAAAATTTTGATATTTTTTCTTTATTTATGGCATGTTAATATTTAATATAAAATATTATATTCAATATAGAATATTTCATATATATAATAATATAATTTGATCATAAAAGATGGATATTATGATGTATTATCTTAATATTTACCTGGAAACTATTGGGGTTTCTGGCGCTGAAGTCCCTATCCATCTTTCTTTGTTTTTTTCCTGTCTCTCTTTTTTCTCCATAGTGGTTGAGCAAAATCAAGAATGGTGAAGAGACATTTTAGTATTAACACAAAGCTGATATGCAGTGACAGCAGTAGAGGCAAGCAGAGCACAGGGTTGAACACAGAAGGAGACCCATGACTGACTCATTGAGACAGGGTTGAGAATCTGAGACTGACCCTTATGCAGAGCTCCCAAATGAATCTGCCTCGATTTCTGTGACCTCTTGCCCATGAGCTGTTTTTCTGTTTTCAGTGCTATTTCCTCTTTCTCTTTGTTTTTAGAGGTAGGAACCACTATTGCAATGGCAAGGTATAGTGAGAGTGACCAATGCTGACTGCTAAGAGTGACACCAACACTGGGCTGACTTTCGGTACTCTTCTCAGATACTGATGAGCCTGATTTATATGGTTAATGATTTTATTGTATGTGTTCTGTTTGTGGTGTTAACTTTGTTGTTGTCTTTTTTCAAATTTGCTGCAAGCTGGCTATAAAGCCAGCTTAATAAAGTAATATAAAAACAACAGACACAACATTATGGTCAGATAGATGAGTGAACAGTAGAGTGATAAAATGCTGAGTGGCACCACGATAGCAACACTGTGTGAATTGAACTCGTTCATTTTGATACTGTGGAGGTTTAAAATGAGGGGGTGAAAAGTGTGTCAAATGAGGCAACTGTAACTGATTGCTGTCAGCTAAGCTTCACCTGAGCTAATTCCAGTCTCTAAACCGCAGACCATACAGGTGGTGTTGCACATGGATCCTTTTTAATGGAATTATGGTGGTGATATGGTGATATGTTTTTATTGATTAGCATTCAAATATCTCAGTGAAGACAGAACAAAGATCTACCACAAAGCAAGAAAGCATGAGACAAGGCTAATCAAAAGGTATTGGCTGAAGCATTTGCTTATTACGCCAACCCTTTTAACAAAAGATCTTTTAGCATGCAGCTCCTGTACACAGGGCTCGAAGCAAATAATAAAACAAAGCAAAAACAAAACAAACAAACAAACAAACAAGAAAAAAACAAAAAAACAAAAAACTTTCCACCTTAGTAAGTAACTACATCAAAGCAAAAGAATCAAGAGGTTTTTTTTGTTTTTTGTTTTTTTTTTTTTTTTGCTCTTTTCATTCTTGATATATATATTTTTCTAATACTCTATTTTTAAACATTTTTAAACAAGGAAAATGAACTACACCTTTTTAAATCACTGTCATAACTATTCCACAGGTTAACTCCTCTAACAGAAACACATCTCTGCTTTATATTTGTCCTTATCTTGTTTTTTTTTTAAAGAAATCTGTTCCCCTTAAGTCATATTGACTCTCTCTGACTTTGAACAGCTTCTGAGTACTGGGGCAAAGCAAGTTATTTTGTGCTTTATACATTATCTGTGCCATTTTATATTCAACTAAATCATAAAATTTCAGGGTATTCAGATTAATAAACAAAATGTTAGTTGGTTCTATATAGTTTGATTGGTTTATAATTCTTATAGCTCTTTTTTGCAACTTGAAAATAGGAAGAGTGTTCGTTTTATATGCATTACCCCATATCTCCAGACAGTAAGTCATATATGGAAGCAACAGAGTACAATAGAGTGTGTATAATGATTTTTTGTTCAGGACATGCTTTGTTTTATAGAGAATAGCAATGGTTTTTGACATTTTTGTTTTCACATGGTTTGTATGAGACTTCCAACTCAGCTTATCATCAATTATCACTCCAAGAAATTTATTTTCGTACACTCTTTCAATTTCAATTCCATTAACCCTGATTTTAGATACATTTTTCATTTGTCTAGTGCCAAAAATAATCAATTTTGTTTTTTTTATATTTAATGATAACTTATTTACATCAAACCAGTTTTTTAATATATTTAACTCCTTTTCCGCTGTAGTCAGAAGCTGTTCTAGGTTTTTACCTGAGCAATACAGAGTGGTTTGAAAATGATGAGATTATGTGCTGCATGGTACAGACCATTCAAGAAGTCTGCATCCAGTTTTGGTGAGTGACATCCTAGTATTTTCTCAGTCTAACATGATAGCTGTCCACTACAGTGTCTGTTTATTGCACCTGTGCAAACCAAATTTCTCCAGGAATTAATGTGTGAAACCTTCTGTGTATGTCCATCTTTTACAGTAGACAGAATCTGTGCACTGGACATTTATGTTCCTAGAATGTGACAGAAAACGAACTACTAAAGAAAATCCACAGATGAAAATCCACAAAGTCAAGAAGCTAACTAGGACAGAGCAGGCTGCAGACAGCCTCAGCTGGACTCGGCTATAGAAGAGAGTGGATTTGAATTCACTGCACTGCTGGAAGGCTTGCCATGTATTAGATGCACAAACAGCACCTGGTACAGTGACAAATTCTCAGATGAAAGAACGAAGTCTGCTTTTGGATGATCATATGCTGCTTAGTCGCTTGCTTGTTATCTTTCAGATAGTGTTGAAAAACACATCAGGTTTGCAAATGTGAATTTCTAATGTCCAATATTAGGACTTTCAATCTATCTCTGTCAAAGATCAAATGAATACAAGACCAATATCACAGCAGTGATGCCAGTAATAAGCCCTCCAACACACACACACATGCATCCACACAATGTAATTATCATTTGACCCCTTACAAAAAGAACATTGGCCAGCCGAGCTGGATGGGTTTAGCTTCACCAACTTCAAAGAGTTGACAGATGTTGATCGCTGTAAGCTTTTGACGATATTAAAGTCCCGTCTCTCTTGTCCTTGCTATTTTTTATGCCTCTTCC
Organism: Neolamprologus brichardi; assembly: GCF_056152115.1. Taxonomy (NCBI): domain Eukaryota; kingdom Metazoa; phylum Chordata; class Actinopteri; order Cichliformes; family Cichlidae; genus Neolamprologus; species Neolamprologus brichardi. Next base: position 29,028,044 of record NC_142109.1, on the reverse strand, counting down.
TTCATTTCTATTTTGTCTTTTTTTCTAAAGCTGAAAAAGCTAAACTATATATCAATAATTAACTACATCATTTTGTTAGAAATGTAGTAGTATAGTACCTGACAATGCTTCCAGTGTCTGCTTTTGTACGAGGCTAGCAAAGTTTAATCTCGTGCTGAAAGCGAGTTTTTTAAACTTAAGGTAAGAAAACAAATTAGACAGCATTTCACTTCCTCTTCTCACAATGATCAGGCACAAGGGTATATTCGTATGCATGCATGCACACACAGGACATGTATGCATTCACCCAGAAGATGAGGTGAGAAATACAGGGCCGTCTTAGATCACTTCACTATATCAGTGTAGCTACAGGGCTTGAAAATAAAGGATGAGATGACTCCTTGGAGATATTCTTGATGACTTGTCCCCTCCTGCTCTTTACCAGATTGACATTCAGAGTCCCCCTTTTTTTCTCTAGTTTTATTATCACTTTAAAAATAGCCCCAGCAGCCATCGGCAGAAGCAGACTGCTGGAAAACTGTCGAACAAAAAAGATGTATGTGCAAACATAAGTACAATAAACAAAAAGGGATTACACATCTCTTTGTATAAATGTATAATGTATGATAAATACCTGTACATGAGCAAAACAATAAATAATGAAACTATGGTCTAATGTCTGTGAATTGCTGTTTTCTGTTGCTTTCAGTTCACATTGGCAAAAAGGTTTAATAAAGTTTTAACAAGATATACATCACTTACTGACTTCATGTCTATGAATGCTAGTTTATCGCCAGGGTTGGGTTTTGATTATCGATTTTTCGATTAAAATCGATTCTAGAAATCAGTGACGATACCCGGCCCTATTTATCACCAACGGCAAAAGGGCAAGAAGAGAATCACCGAATGACCTAAAATCCTAAAGGAGGGTAAAAAAGTTGGATTAAAATAGACTGATGATGCACACTCACCACCCAGCATGCACACATGCAAACACAAATACAATAATCTGTTAATCTGCCTGCATGTCAATATGCCATTAGTGTCATTCGAAATAAGAAGGAATAGGTATCGTTCTATGAGACCATCAGCCCATCAAAGGCTTTAAGCAGATTTGTTTGGGCTTATCCTTCCTGGTAATGGAGAGCAATGAGACAGAGTCAGTGAATCATGGTTAAGGAGACTTGTGGGTGTGCGTTGCAACACATCATTGAAAAAGGAAATTTTGTTTTATGATTATCTAATACTTTTGTTTTGGTTCACTTAGTTCAAGCATTGTCGCTTCTTACTAAGTAAAAGTAAATATTCTTCTTTGAATATTTTGAAACTATCTGGGTTGCTAAAATATAAAATAGCAAGACAAAGAGCCCAGAAAAGATGAGTCTCACGTTAGCACAATAGTATTATGTAGTAATATGTGGTCATATCCATGCTTTCATCTTACACATGTTGGAAACATTTCCTCATTACCTTAAAATGTACTTGTTACAAAAATAAATAAATAAATAACATTTTGAAATTATGGTGGCTTTATTGATTTGTAGTATTTGAGCAACCAAAATGGTAAATGGCCTGTACTTGTAGAGCACTTTACTTAGTCCCTAAGGACCCCAAAGTGCTTTACACTACATTCAGTCATCCACCCATTCACACACACATTCACACACTGGTGACGGCAAGCGACATTGTAGCCACAGCTGCCCTGGGGCGCACTGACAGAGGCGAAGCAGCCGGACTCTGGCGCCACCGGGCCCTCTGACCCTCTGTTTTGATTACATTCTGTGCCTCGACACAGCATGGTACTAACAAAAGTAAAGCTCCTACAAATTTAAATAAATCAGATTTTAAAAAGGGCTCAAGGAGACAATATTGCACAAAAGACAGCAAAAAGATTAAATGGGGTGTGAGGCTGTTTCGTTAAAAAGATACATTGTTTCTAATTCATCTTAAGAATTAGAAACAAATGATTTATGCATAAAGGTGAAAAACCTTCCAGGTAGGTTGCAACACAGAGAGATTTCCACTCCTCTCACATTTTAATGCATTTTACAGAGGCAGTATCAGACAGAAGGTAGCTATGCACCATCCAAAACCAATGCATTTCTTAAAAATAAAGACAGAACAGAGGGTTTAGCCCAAGATAACAATCACAGGTAGTACTCCAGAACAATATAAAAGAGGGTGAAAAAAGAAAAAGAAGGGTTTATGATCCAGAAAGTTGCATCTGGCGAATATGTTGGAGCAGAATTATTACATGGGAATATATGGCTACTAGTTTAGCCATATATTTACAATATAATACAATACAAAAGAGATAATATAATATTTACTTTAGAAATTTACAACCCCAATTCCAAAAACATTGGAAAAAACGTAAACAGAAACAGAGTACAATGATGTGTAAAGCTCATAAACCCTAATTTTATTCACAACATAAAATATATCAAACATTTAAATTGTGAAATTTTGCTATTTCATGAAAAATATTAGCTGATTTTGAATTAAATTGCAGCAACATATTTCAATAAAGTTGGAATTGGGCAACCAAATCTTCAGAGAACACCCTGCAGGTGCTGAAATGGCCCGTCTTTTATCAACTGAAAACAATTTGCACACTATGAAGCAAAAAGTAGAGCAATGAAGACCCAGGACATTTGAGCAGCAATAATTCTATATCAGACAAGATTGCTCCTCTCCCAAAAGACCATTAAATGGTTTCCAGACCGTTGTTAAAAGACGAGACGTTAAACTGTAGTAAATATGGCTCTGTCTCAAGTTTTGAAATATGTTGCTGCCATCAAATTCAAAACTGCCTTAATTTGTATTCTTAAATGCTACATTTTTCATTTTTGTGGTACGTTTGGTAACTTCTGCGCATAATGTGTAATGCATTACAGTTTGTTGAGCATTTCTGTAATTCTAGCCTTTCGATGTGAGGATACTCTGCAGAGTCATTGGTAGAAAGCTGTCAAGAATAAAACAGTGTGGATAGTGTGAAACAGTGGATGACGCGTGAGGAGCTTTGGGATGAAAATCAGAGAGCAAGAGACAAGCTGCAGCAGCCGTTCTGCTGCCCAGCAGGCCTCAGCCTCATTAGATTCAGCAGCAGTTTGGTTTCAGAGTGCGTGTGTGTGTATGTGTGTGCGAGTGTCAGTGTTTGCTTGCACTAGCTGGGAGGCCCAGTGGGCAGGAGCAGATGCTCCTTCCTCACACTCAAAACTCCCCCAACAGAGTGTGTTAGCTTTCTCTGAGTAAGGCTTTTCTGTGCTTTGTCTCTGGCTCTGTCGCCGCTCACTTGACCTTTCAGCTTCTGATACGTGATAAATGTACACCTGAAAACGTCACAGTGCAAAGCTTTCACTTTAGCTGCTGACCCAATAATAGCGCATTGCACTAAAAACTAGAAATCAGTCCATCTATCTTCTGTCCCAGATCCCGGTTTAGGGGGCAGCAGTCTAAGACCTCTCACTCTCCTGCTCCTGCTCCTGTTGGGTCACCAAGGCCACCACATTCCCAATCCAGACTAGACACTCTCACAGTGTGTCGTGGGTCTGCACTGAGGTCTTCGACTGGATGAGACGCTCCAGAATGACTGAGCTCCTCAGCCTATCTGTAAGGGAAAGCCCAGACACCCTTTGGAGGAAGCACACCGCCTGTATCCACTGTGTCATTCTGTCACTACCCACAGCTCGTGACTATAGGCGAGGGTGGAAACATAGATCAACCTGTAAATCAACAGCCCTGCTTTTAACTTTGTCACTGGCCTTCTCTTGTCACATGTTAGCATACTAACACACTGATGCATGGTAAAAGTGACGCCACAAAACACAGAGCTATTCAGACAATAACAATGCCCAAAGCGAGCCATGTGCTTTAAAATAAAAAATGCCTGGAGATTATTTTAAGGGTTTATTTTGAAGCATAGATTTCAATTCCTGTGGGGATCATTTGATTGACACCAACCACAGAGAAAAAAAAATGACTCAGTCACGCAGTCATGCAGTATGAAAATATAAAGAAGCTTTTTCAAAGTTGTGGCAAGACCATGAAGCAACTATTAATGTATCTTTTGAACATAGGAAGCAAGTCCTTATGGTCAAGGATATTTATGATTACAACAACCTTGAATATCAGCCTTATCATGAGAAAATAATTTTCAGCAAGGAGGATTTTGATTTTTTTTTTTACCTGTATATTATTTTTTTTTTCTGGAAGAATGACTCATCCTCATCCGAAGGAGACTCATCTGTGCCTTTGAAAAGTTGAAAAACCAGGCAGGCTTTAATGGGACACAGGTGGCAGACAAGCACACACTTTACAGCATACATGCACTATGTAGTCCTTGCCCTAGATCATCCATTACATCTGCTCTCTTATGCTTTTCTCTACTATCCACTCTCCTGGCCCACCAGCTTCTTTCTATCTCCCACAAGAAGCTTTATCATTTTGTCTCAGCAGCAGTGTCAAGAACCCAGGCTAAATGGCCTTTTCCAGGACCCGTTTGGCTCCACATCGATTAAAACTCTGCCGGCCCAATGGGTGATATCAGCGGGAGTAGGAGGGGAATATGTCAGCCTCGTGATGGAGCGACTCAGCTGGGTAGAAACTCAGGTGTGGTAGATGGAGGACCGCTGAATCTCAGCGCCAATACTAGGAAGAGACTGTTTAGTAACCTGTCAGTGAGCAACAATGATTTCCCATAGTATGCAGAGAGGTGTACAGAGGTAAACAAGAGAACAGGAGATGTACAGCGTAATGCTTATAAGCAGAGATGGGCAGTAACACGTTACTGTAATCCAATTACTTTTTTCAAGTAACGAGTAAAGTAAGGGATTACTATTGCAAAAACGGTAATTACATTACCGTTACTTTCCCGTAGGAACGCTGCGTTACTGCGTTACTAAAACCGTGATTTTTTTTGCGAGAATGTCTCATGACAGTGACGTAAGCAAGTGCGACGTTCGTGACAACAGCTGTGTGCAGATCAACAGTGGATAACATATCGAGCACGGGAGAGAGTATGAGCGCGCAGCGTTTAAAGCGTGGAAGTACTGACCTTATTTTGAGTTTGATTCCATAAAAAGTGACAAAAACATTAGCGTCCGTTGTGCGTGGGAAGAAAACTTCTTTTTACAGCAAAAAAACCCCCTAAACTTCCGAGCAAGCACCGAGTGCGCTACGACGTAATGGGAAACTTTTGGGAAATTTTTCCACTGACCGCTACGGCACACCTGCACCAGGGTAAACCTCCGCCTAACCCTACTCCTGCTTTACAGGTGAAAATAGAGCAAAAGGACCGCTAGACCAAAGGACTTTATTTATTTTCTGCTGTGTTTTACTTGCATCTATTTGAAAGAGTGAGTGTAAACACAAAAAATATTTTATTTTATGTGCTGGAATGTGCAGAAAATAGGTTTAAATATTAAACAAATGTTGAGAATGTTGCATATAATTAAATTTTTGCTTGATGCATAAAGTTAAAAGATTAAAACTAATAAAACAAGTTTTAAAAAGGGACTTTTCCATTTGATTACATTTTGTATGATGGATTATGTAGAAAAAGTAGAATTGGGCTGAAAGATCTATCGCTTTATCAGTAATCAGTAATTAGTTACTGATTACTTTTTTCAAGTAACTTGACCAACACTGCTTATAAGGCTATGAATTCATGAAAAGCATAATATACCTTCAGCTTGAAATAAATGGCTGAAAATTCCTCTAAGAACTCTAACTAGCTATCTATCCATGGACGATCTAGGGCAAAGACTACATAATGCACGTGATTGCTAACAAGAAGGACTTTAGAGCCAATATAAAGATTGCGTTTGAATATACTGTGTAGTTTAAGCCTAAGAATATACCGAGTACATCTCCTACAGGAGTGTGCCAATCTTTATCTCCTCAGAGAGCCAAGTCTGGAAGGTCTGTAAAATCAGGCCAAGCTGCTCTTAAAATGGCCACCGGGTGTGGAGATTTATCACACCACCTGCACACTAGTAAAAAGAGATCATTTGCTGCCCTTCCTTCATACATAAACTGGTATGCCATGCTGCGGGGATAACATTTATCATGACACTCTTTTCTGCCAGTTCGGTAGTCTGACATGGTGTTGTTGTGCAGTCACAAGGAAATTTATTGCTCAGTTTTATGCATCAGTACAGACGTCTTGTCAGACAAGAGTCACAATGATGTTTAATCGTATAAAGTCAGTTACAATTATCATCAGATTTGCATAATGTGCACAGGTCAGGTTTGTATCGACTTGTGGGCAAAAACAGAAGTGAGTAAATCAGAAAACGGTCTTTACTTGGGAGGCTCATGCTAGCCCAAGCAAGAAAAGCAAATCGCAACAGACAGGCTGTCCTAAAAGAACACGCAGCATATCACAATACCAATCCTGAAAAATCAGCTGTCTGTTTTTATTTGCCCATATGTACCCCTCAGTGTTTATGGCACGAGGGTGGATTTTGTAAACGAGGCCTTTGCTGTAGCGTTTTGCAGTGATACTGATGTTCAGCAAAGGGTTGGGTTTAAGCATGTCAGCCTGAGTTTAACTCATGCAGTAACCTGGAGGACTTTGCTCAAGGGTACAACAATCACTGTGCGGCTGCAGCACAAAAGGCAGGAGAGCTCTCCAGCTGCAGCCTCGTGAGCTTCTGAAACTTCTTTAAATAGAAATTGCGGTTGTTTTTGACAAAAGTGGGACTTGACATGGTGTGGAGTGTGAAGATGCACACACAGTTCCCTTCCATTTTCAAATACACCCCCAAATCAATAGCCTGATTGAATCTGGTTCTTCCCTTCTTGCTCCCCAGGGGTCCTGTTGATTGGACTTGGCAAATGCCGTGTGTGTGTGCGTGTGTGTGTCTGTGTGTAAGACAGCAAATATAAACTTCTGTTTTCTTCACTGTACACGAAGCAAAGTTGTGACTCTGATCTGTATTCCGAGAAGACGTCTAGCCCCTAGAGCAACATCAAGCCAAACACTCTCCACCCATCTTGGCGGATTGCTTTTCATGAGGTCGAAAACCCGTCCGAAAGTCACGACTGTCAGCAGATGAAATCGCCTTCAGCTGATGTATCTAATTAATCTGGTAAGTCAGTGCTATTCAAAATGACTGTGAGTCAATGGATCGCGAGTTGGCTGTGCACTGACCTATCCAAAGTCTGGCCTTTGAGTGAAATTCTCTGCTACAGTGTTTTTAAGATTCTCTTGAAGCAAGTGAAATAGGGTCAGTGTGCTTATTTAATTTGTCAGGACTTGTGTTATATTGTCTGTAAATAAGTGAAATGATATGTGTGGTTTAGTTTGATGAGTGCAATGACAATCATTTTATCCATAGGCAAATTTTACAGAACCAAATTGCTTTAGACTTCAGTTGTTTGCTGTCTTTTCAAATAAGTCTCCATATTTTCATTCTTGGACTCTACAGTAGCTTTGCATTATTCAAAGCATCAAATAATCCTCATTTATTTTACAGTAGACCAGTGAAGATTCTGCCTGAAACAAGCTGTTTCACTTTCTGTTCCTAGTTTTTAACAGCAGGTGGGTTGGACTGCTGTAATCAAAACCAGAGCCATGTGCCTAAGATGATCATATTCAGAATATCCTCTCTCATCAGCTGACATCATCCAGCGCCAAGAGCAAAAGAGATAAAATAAAACCGACTACAACAAAAATTGGTTGAAATATATACATTTTTTAATCAAATCTCACTATCATTTATAATTCTTTTCTCCTTTTTGGAAACAATCCATGATTGAAATTCAGATTAAAATACCACTACAGCTTTTCTGATGCTGATATGCATCCTATCAATCGTATAATGAACTGAATGAATCAACTGATAAAGTAGCTTTATTATAATGTGACAGCTACTTTTAAACATAGAACTAAAATATAACATTTTATTTTATTCTTTTCCAATTTTTGGTTATTTCTCTGAAACAAACAGTAGCTAGCTTATTGTGTTAACCAGTTTTCTCAGCAGTTAGCTTGTTGAAGCAGCTTTGGAGCAGAAATTGTAAACAGCTAGATCTCAGACTCTGCAGGCTCCGGTTAGCATGTTAAATGTTAAAGTTCTTGACGGTATAATATGAAAAAGACAGAACAAGCATAGTTTGTATGGAAGTGTCACCAAGAGAAAGTGTCTTTTCTCTAAAAAGAACATGGCAGCACATCTTAGGTTAGCAAAATTGTATCTGTAAAACTTACAGCAGTTCTGCAACAATATCTTTTGGTCAGACAAGACCAAAAAACAAGACAGTTTGTGGTGAAAATCAAACACAGCATGTCAGCACAAACATCTGATATCACATCATCCTCCACAGTGGTGGAGGATGATGATTTTGGCTTATTTTGCAAGGACGGGATCTGGGCAGCTTGCAGTCAGTGAGTCAACCATGAACTCCTCTATATACCGAAGTATTCTAGAGTCAGATCAGACCAGATCAAATCATGCAAAATGGCTGAGAAAATAAACAATCAAGGTGTTGCAAAGACCCAGTCAAAGTCAAGATCTCAACTTGCTTGAAATGCTTTGGTGGGATCCTAAAAGAGCTGCGCATTAACAAATGCAAGCAAACATCAGTGAAGCGTGAGCCAAAACTAGAGGATCCATAAGAGGCTTGGTTATTGTCTATTGTCTTTTCACACCATTATGTATAAATTATGCTCTATAGCATAGAGAAACATTTTTTCTGTGGTTTTATCTTAAAGTTATTATCCAAAGAAGATAAATAGCCTTTACTTCTGTCCTGCTCCTGAAAGACTGCAAAGCAGCTGTGAAGATAATCTGCAAACATGTGAAGCAAGTATAACTCTTCCAAAGGCGGAGCTACTCATCATGAGCTTAATTTTTAATAACGTCAGCCAACATAATTGGAATTATAACTTCACGTTAGAGATTTGCAAGTGGCAAAACTTCATTAATTATTTAGAACTATCATTTATGAATCAGGCAAGATCGATCAGATACTCCGCAGAGCTGTCGCTCAGAGTCACAGTTTTACAGTTAAATTATTTGGTAGGCAGATGCTAACTGAGCAGTCAGAATATTGTTATTTTTTTAAAAGTGTGGTTGATTAACTAAATACATTTCTATTTATGTGTTTATTATTTTATAGTTTTTAAAGAGTGTGTTGTTTTTAGATAGATAGATAGATAGATAGATAGATAGATAGATGGATGACAGAAACAGCAAGGATCTGTGTTGTGCTCCCTCTCCTCTTCTCTGTGACTTTGCAGTTTTCTCCTTATTAGGGAGGGAAGGAAAGGCGGACCTGCCAGTGTCCTGTTGGGGACAGCAGCAGCAGCAGTAACAACTGCAACCTAAAAGTGTGGGCAGAATCTCTAATGAGAGGTCTAGAAAGATAATTGATGGCAATTTTGAATTTGCTGGCCATTATACGGGCCTTGAACACTTTGGTTTAATGAGAATTAAAGATTAAAAAGCAATGCATTTTATATCAATCAGACAAACAACCCAAGGGAGGAGAACAGCAGAGAGGGGGCCTGAAATTAGCAGTGAAGAATGAAAACAAGATTAGTCACAGTGGATAATTATTGCATGTATATTTGTTTTAACATACTCAATGTAATTTGTTTTTTAATGTTTCTTCAATGCATTCTCAAATTGTATTGCTATGTTGTGATTCATTTTGTTTCTTTTGAAAACAGTAGTAATGGATTTTTTAGTGATTTTTTTCATATAGTCTATACTTCAGTATAATGTTAAAAAAAGTTATATAACTTTTGTGATATGAAAATGATATCTACTGTGAAAGTTGAAGTAAAACCATCATAAAACTTGCTTATGGTTCTTTTTGACCGAACTGAACAATGTCTGCACATACAGGTAGTGTCCCTCTTTATTAGCCCACCTGTTTGAAAAAGAAACACAATATCCTGCTTGCAGCCTTCAAGCAACCCGGGAATCCCAAGCCAAACTGTCACTATAAGAAACCATATAGATGCGGGATGGTGTGGAGGAGGCACAGGGGAAGGCAGAAGGAGAGGACAAAGAGAAGGAGCGAGATGAGAAAAGGAGGATGCGACAGCAATCACTCTGTGGGAGAGTGGTGAGGACTTCAGAGAAACAGCAGGAAAAGCCTGCTGAGTCTCACCATGCAGAGACAAGGTATTTTCACCTACTGATGAGGGCAGAGCATGGTTCCCTAACACACCAATACACATACACAAAACATTTAGGAGTGCCTGGGCAAATGGCAAGTTTTTTTAGCCTCTCAAAAACATTGATTATGTTAATTACTAAAGCTTCACACCAACTCGTTTTCCCTTCACTGACTTGTTGGGACTTGTCGGCATGTCAGTAAATGGCATGCGATGATGGCTGAAGAGCACTGTAAATTTTTTGACTTTTCAAACCTTCACTTATCCTAAGCAACTGAGTAAGGCTCTGTAATTTGATGTAATTGATGCCTATAAAGCAGTTGGGGGCTATAAAGAGATATTAAACCATGTCTATGCCATAATTTAACGCGTGAAATGTCATTAACAAATGGCAGTTAAGGGGAACTGTGAATGGTAATAAACATTCTGGAAGACCAAGAAAGTTTTCTGATGAAACTGCATATCCGCTGGGCAAAAAAGGCATTTCTGCTTTCTGTGTGGCACATTGCATGGTTAGAAATCAACAAAATCCCAAACTGCAGATTTGTTACTTTGTAGCCATAAATACTTTTTTCTTTTTATAAAACTATTGATTAGGATGGATTTAATCTGTAAAGTAATTATAGATATTGATCTGAGAGATCTTGTGGGCTTACCATCTTTAAACTTTAGGTTTCTGTGATGTTCAGTGCAGCCTTTGTTTGAAGGGATAAGCTGGTCTCTGCTGTGTCCATGAAAAGCATTTCCAACTGAGATCCTGTACTAAAAGAACCCCAAATTACTCTTGTGACCCAACTGAGCCCACTTTGATAGATAATTCCCGTTATGTAACCATCTTAACATGATTAATAGACTGTGAGAGCCGTCTAAGAGGTGACTTTCGTTAACCTTTTATGGGTATTTCTCTCTAGAGGATCCATAAGAGGCTTGGTTATTGTCTGTTTCACCATCAGGGCCGACGCTGTTTGCCAGAGTTGACATACTTCTGTGACGTATTGCCCCTTTCAGTTGGAGGGGAAAACGAAGTCCATAAAGTCAAACATATTTTCCACTAAGCACATGAAAAAAGCTGACGATGTGTGTTGCCCTCAAGTTTCTTACAGAGACGGGCTCACAAAAGACACACAGTAGCCACACACTGCAGAAGAGCATTCCAAAGATAGATGTATATTTGTGTACATAAAATGCTGCATACATCAATACAAACACAACACACCTCTATCTGCATGGGCACATGCATAAACATTCAGAGAGGCCCGTGACAGCAGTGGGTATCCAATAACACTGTAAGGCTGCATAGTAATTACTGCAAAGGCCATTTGAAACCTCCCCTTTGGAGATTCAGATGCGATGCTCTGACAGCACGGTGAGACACTAACTCAGGCTCCCTGAGTTCCATACTTTACATTATACCATTTGTTCTGAATGCCCTGCTCTGAAGGCTGACCTGTCATCATCTTTTTTTCTTTACTTTATGTGTGCCATTTCACTAAAAGCACTGGTGCAAGTGTGGGTGTGTTTTCTGCAACATTCACAGCTTGCCATATGACATCTGGAAAGGCATTAGGTCCACTAGCAGACAAGCTTATGGTATTATAGAGCAGAGACTCTATTATGCCATTCTGTATCTTCCAATTACTGGCTATTTCATGTGCAAATTTTCACACTGAACCCTGCCAAGAACCTCAGACAAGAAATATAAATATTAAAACTTCAGGTTATTTTGTCAGAAAAGTAAACAGAAAGGCCAAATGGTTTTTTGGGTTTTTTTTTTTTTTGCTTTGAAAGTAGCCAAGCATCGAATGAAAGTACAATAAGAAGGCACAATGCAGTCACTAGAGGACTGTAAGACTGATATTTTTTGGACCTACAAATATTTAACTGTAATGCAAGCAGAAGGCAGGAATAGTCCACTAATTTAGCTTTATTTCTTTTGGACAATAAACTGTTTAAAAAGTTTATGAAAATATTTTACTCCACATGATCATCCTCCTTCTCAAAACCTACAAACACACAATTAAACTTTCTACAACTACTCACAGTTTGTTTTAGTGGTTTTGCCAGTAGCAGCTACAGTAGCCTTGTGGCTTTATCCTTAAGTAGCAGGAGCAGGCTGGAGGGTATGCCAGCTTTCTTTCCACTCTACAGTCCCTAGATTATTTTTCTTTTTCTTGTAGCATAGAACAAAAAGTATGAAAACAAAGTATGAAACAAAAATGATCTGTCAGTTGTGTCAGAATATAAAAAACCCAAATCACTTTACATGGCCAAAGTATATATACTTTAGTAGTACTTTAGTGGTCCTTTCCATAGAAGGGTTTCTATAAGTAATATAATTCCTTAAGCTGGTCCTTGGTAACTATAATATTGTTTAAATAAAACTTCTATGTAAAAGGTAAAATTGCATGATATGGTAAATGGCTTGTATTTATATAGCGCTTTACTAGTCCCTATGGACCCCAAAGCGCTTTACATATCCAGTCATCCACCCACTGGTGATGGCAAGCTACATTGTAGCCACAGCCACCCTGGGGCGCATTGACAGAGGCGAGGCTGCCGGACACTGACGCCACCGGGCCCTCTGACCACCACCAGTAGGCAACGGGTGAAGTGTCTTGCCCAAGGACACAACGGCCGAGACTGTCCAAGCCGGGGCTCGAACCGGCAACCTTCCGATTATAAGACAAACTCCCAACTCTTGAGCCACGATCGCCCACGATATGACTTAGTCTGGATATGATAATATGCTTAATCCAAAATTATCTTATTTGTGAATGTTTATTTTACACAGATGGCATGTAGACATGTAATAAAATTATAATAATCATCATAGAAAAAATATAGGCTTCTTGCTCTTACTTAGGAAGAAGCGCAACAGACAAGGTGAAAAATTTTGTTTACATACTGCTGTGACCTCTCATACTGAGCTGCTGCGCTGTCCTAACACAAAACATAATTGTAAAAGCAAGGTGAAAGGTGAAAGGTGAAAGTGAAGACACTGCTGAGCCTACTGCCTGCTTGTACGTGAAAAAAAAAGCTGTTCCATATTCTGGCTTTAATTCATTAAGTCAAGTGATCACCATTAGACTAAAAGATAACTTAGAACCAAAGCTTCAGTCTGTAAATACATGATGGCATATTGATGATCAGATTCTCTGAACCAAAAGTACACAACACATAAAGAGTGCTACCACCCACATGTCTACACGCACAGAGTGAAACATGATGCTGCCTTCTTAATCTGACTGGTCATCTCTGGGGTCAAGGCTGACACACATCTCCAGCATTCTGACAGTGATTTCCCTTGTGTGCTGTAATGCAGCTGTCACCTCAGTGTTCCCCCGCCCTCCGCAACTCATACAAAACAGTGGACAGACTGCTTGACAGGTCACTGGCACACAGACAGAGCTCAGTCTCCTTGCACACATGCCTCTCTGGAGTTCCTATCCCTTCCCTTATATTTGGCTTTGCATGTTTAAATAGATGGCTTGCTTACTATTCAAACCCTAATTGTCTGGCAGGCTGGTTTATCTCCCCAGATTTGCTCAGAGAACTGAACAATCTGTTCACTAAACTTTAGCAAGAAACAACTATTTGGTTCCTGACTTTCTAACCCCTACCTGCCTGGAACTCCATGCCCAGCTCTAAGAATAAGAGTCTGGCTGTGCACCTGCTAAGCCTTCTCCCTGCAGAGGGACCTGGGGAATGCACAACAGAGAGCCTTTTAATACGAATATTCAGACAGGCACCTGCAGGGACAGCTACTGCGAATCACCACTGTGCCTTTGGGATCAAGAGATCACTAGCAGCGATGAAAGACACATGGCTACTGACACAGAGATTCTCTCTCTCATAACCACACGTTTTTTTCAGACGAACATCATCTGTAGGTAAATTAAAAACGAGATTTTATTTTACCTATAAGATCGTCAAGAGTTTTTAAATTTAAATAAGTAATTACACCCAAATGCATCAGAAACATTGGTTTCTTTGGTTACGAGATCACCACTTTGGTCCAGACTGAAATATCCAAATACTTTTAGGATTATTGGCTGCATCTAAATGTATGAGCTATTATAAGAGATGTGATTGGTTCCCAGAGGATGAAACTTCCTCACCTCTCATGTAGCACTAATTACACTTTGGCTAAAGAAACAGTAGTGTGTTTACTGCTAATTAGCAAATGACATTAAGATGCTATGGTGAATGCAACACCCCCCCCCCCCCCCCACCCCCCCATCTTTTATGTATCATTAAATGTTGATGTTTGCACTTGCCTTAAAATGCACTCTCTGTACTTGATATTCCAGCACATTTTACAACAACAAAATGTCTGGGAACTGGTCACTAATAGCAAATTCATGCCAAATAGTATATAGCTAACAAAGTGAAAAAAACAAGAAGCTAATGGATGAATTTTTTTTCTTTTTTTTTCATGTGCCCGTAAATGAAATTGTGCATAAATTAAAAAAGCACTTAAAGGGTATTTTTAAACCAAACTACTTTACATACAGTATAATTTTAATTTTGAGTGCTTTATTTCATGTTCTTATTTTACTCTTATTTGTTCCAGCACAAAAATGCACTCCGCACATATGAGCACTCCCACACCTGCAGAGAGCACCCAGAGGGTGTCCATATTGTTGCTGGGGACTTTAATAAATTATGTTTTAAATCCGCATTCCCCAAATTCCACCAGCATGTTAAGTGTCCTACCAGTGGGGACAGGACACTGGACTATTTGTACAGAAGAAACAAGCTCTGTACGACTGCAAACCAACCAACCCACTCAACCAACATGTATGTCGATGACACCACCGTGATTGGGCTCATTTCTGATGGAGATGAGACAATACAGTTTGGAGGTAGAGAACTTATCCTGCTGGTACTCAGAAAATAAACTGAAACTGAACACCCTTAAAACAAAGGAACTCCTAATGGACTTCAGGAGGCACAGACAGGTTCACTTCCCTCTCATTATAACTGAAACGTGCGTGGACTCTGTCTTCACCTTCAAGTTTCTGGGCACCGACATCGTCCCTGGACCCACAGGCCGAAGAGCGGCTGCACTTCCTCCGGAGGAAGTGCAGTGTACTAGAAGCTGGAGAACGTGCTTGCCTCCTGCCTGGGTGTTTTGTACGCAGGGGCTACAACTGAGCAGGCTGAACAGAGGGTTTAACCCTGTCCAAAAAATCATTCGCTGCCCTCTGCCACCCCTGGAGGCCATCGCCAGATCGTCCTGTCTCAGGAAAAGCAGGGCCTCTGGTCAGCGCCTCAGGTCAATCAGGTCCCACACCTCCAGACTCAAAAACAGCTTCTTCCTCTGTGCCATTTGGACTGTCAATAAACATTATCCCCACACACCCCACCCTTGCCAACCGACCTCACTAGTCTGAGCCATGGTCTGAGTAACCCCCACACATTTATATATTTCTCCTGTTCGCTATAAATTCTTGCTCTCTATGTGTATTTTATTATATTTATCTATGCCCTACATAACTTGCCATTCAATGGTTTACTACCATCCGACACTGAGCTTTCCCCCACTTCCCTGTATCCTGTAACAGCACATTTGTGAGGAGGACTGACCGTTTTATAAATCTGTAAGTACATATCCACATGTCTTCTTAGGGACACCTACTGGAGCACCATATAGAGCCTTATGGTTGACTACTTAACATTAACTGCACTGGCAGCACCTATAAAACCCAGAAAGGGTGGTGGATGTAGAACATCGTGAGTGCAAGTAGGGCTGTGCCATTCATATGGTCCATGATAATGACAGTATCAATTTTTACCTGATATAAAAGTGTCATATCATGATATCAATGACATAGAAACACCATTCATTTTTGTTCTCGAGTGCACAGAACAAAGACACATGTCAAGACATGTCTGACAGCGAGAGCAACGTGACAGCCTCCAACGTCGATTTAGTAACAATTCATCAACCTTCAACAAAGCAACAGACTTTGTAAAATATGCAAGAAAACAGTTCCTGCTAAAAGTGGATGCAACAAATTTATTTAACTACCTGAGACAAAAGCACACCAATGGGTGCATTTAGACTAAGAAGGTACATGAGAAGAAGAAGGCAAGTGGGTAATCAAACTATTCCACCCAGCATCTCTGGAACAATTGCTACTTGCGTTCACCTGCTTTAAGCAGGTTGTTAAATTCAACATCCCAGGTGGAAAATATTTTTCAATTCCAATTTTATTTTGTCTCAGCATTGTAGAAGAGTAACTGAAGTGGTAAAAGGTTAATTTAGGTATTGTTATTTTTAAACTAATAATATATAAGCGCATCTTTAACCGGAAGGTCGCCAGTTCGATCCCCGGGCTCTCTGTCCTGGTCGTTGTGTTCTTGGGCAAGACACTTTACCCTACTGGTGTTGGCCAGAGCTTCTGTCAGTCTGCCCCAGGGCAGCTGTGGCTACAACTGTAGCTTGCCTCCACCAGTGTGTGAATGCAAGAGTGAATGAATAGTGGCATTGTAAAGCGCTTTGGGTGCCTTGAAAAGCGCTATATAAATCCAATCCATCATTATTATTGTTAATCAGTTATTCGTTTACTTAACCTCCTAAGACCTGAACTCTTCCACAGCATGCATTTTTAATTTCTCTTTCATATTTGGGCTGATTGGGACCCGATGAATGTAAATACAAAGAATTACCAGATTTTTTTTTTTTTTTACCTGATTTTTGTTTCTAAGAAAAATAAGAGCCACATATGAGAATAAACCAAAATGTGATGTCATATGTCAGGGGTGTCAAACTCAAATACACAGTGGGCCAAAATTCAAAACTGGAACAAAGTCACGGGCTAACATTACTATTTATTGAAAAAAAAAAAAATCTTCCTCCAGATATAAGAATGAATCTTTTCTTATGGACTAAAACAAGTTTTGCTGAAAAACTGAATATGGAACAAGCAAAGCTTAATACTAAACAATATATATATTAGCTGTATAATACCAGTAGGCCAGCTCTAATAGTAATTTGGTATGGCTTCGCGGGCCAAATGTAATTAGGCCAAATTTGGCCAGAGTTTGACATATGTGGACGCCAGGTCCTAGGATGTTAAATTTCCAGTGAAAAAACTGCCAATGCTACTTTCATGGTAAAATCTGACTTCTGCTGCGTCAATACTATCGCACTATAATGCTGCTGCTGCTGGCACCTTGTGGCTATGGATTCACACTTTGAATTAGGTAGTCTGTCATCAATGACAGCAGCTCATTGGAAAAGAAGGATGGAAAATGCCATTCATTTTGTTTGCACAAATGAACGCTGCCTATGGGCTGCATTCAAAACGGTGTTCAGTCTTTTTTTAATATATTGTCAGAAATATCATTATCTCAGATATAATTTTGAGGTTACGGTGCCCACCCTTGGGTGCTGATGCACCTCTGGTAGGAGATACAGGATTAAGAAAACATGCACAAGCAGACTGAGGAACAGGTTTTTTGTTTTTGTTTTTTCATTTTTCCCTGTGCTCAATAAGACTATTGAAAAATTACACACAGCAGACACACAAGTTTATAACATACTATCTCACAAACAGGTGTGATTTCCTTAAAGTTATGACTCAGGACTTTATTTCGTTTTTTTAACGTCATATTTTCTAGGTTGTTTAAACTGAACACAGGAAACCATCATCCTTCCAAGTCTGTAAATTGTAAGCTGCTCAATTCAAACAGCCACAGTTTAGTGCAAACTTTACACTTTCACTCAGCAATAACATCAGCTCTCAGGTAGTTAGTCACTATCTCAGTCACTATCCAGGATGAGAAATCAATGGCAAGCTGCAGTCTGGGTTCACTTGGCTGACGTGGGCAGGAGAACATTTAGGTTTGCTTCGACAAATGCTATTGTTTACCGCTGAGACACTGACACAGCTCACAGCTTGTTAATGTGTTTCTGCTTAAAATAGAAGGTTGTTTGTCTAAACTTTTGGACTTATGCCTACTGCATTTTAAAGCAGCGTTTTACATGGACGCTTGGAGTTACAGAAAAAATATTTTTTGTTCATGTTGTTTAGCATTTCTTAATTTCTTTCCTTTACGTCACGGTGACTCCTCCGTCTGACTTGAGTCACCACTGTGCCTTCATATAACTTTTTTCTCTTTACTCACAACCGATTATTCACACCTATTGGACAATATGGATGACCAGCAGGCAGTGACACTCAACAAACATCCACATGCACAAAAGCACAAACACACACACCATTCTCCAAACACTCAAAAGGTGAACAAATATTTTTCTCACCACGGGGAAAAACACATTTAGTTTTATGAAAGTGAAATGAAACCACACACACAGGTGATGAGCCAATATTGTCATGACTGGGGGGAGCCGTGTTTAATAACTCACTGAGAGAAAGTGTTTCCGTAGGTGGGCGGAAGCAACTTTCTCAGTAAACTGTGGGTGGAAAGATCAGTGGCCTAATGGTTCAGCACTGAAGGAATCAGAAAGTTAGAAGGACTGAAGCCAGCACAACAGATACAGAGAAATGAGAGCATGAGTGGAAGAAGCACCCATCATCACAAAATTATCTTATTAAAATAAGCTTCCAACAATTTGTACAGAACATGTTTCCTTCCCACTGTTCAAAGCACAGTAAGTAATTGTGTGGATCCAGTCATCACCTCATGGATCATGTGTCATGACACGTGACCCGCAGTGTCCTTATGTATCAAAGTGAGGAAGCACACTATGACAAGTGACACAGAGGTCCCACTCACCATGACTCATCACTTACTGCCCCTGAGGCCAGCATGGCTGTCACTCAAATGGTTTTCCAATCAATTCTACTTCAGCAGACATACTTGATTATCACTTTAATGAGAAAGCCCTGATTGATTCTCTCATCAAGTATCACGGGCTTTGATACCCAGACCCAGAGGAATTTTTTTGGTATTTATTTGACCCTAAAACTGGGTCATAGCATTCAATTTACTGGTGACATGATTATCTCTGGTGGATATTTGTGTGGGAAAGCTCTAATATATCATGACGCAATACACAGCATAGGATCAGAAACAGGAAATCTTAAGAGACACTGTGAAAAATCAAATATTTACTCAAATACAAGAAGCCAACGTCATCACGAATAATTTATTAATGTTATCCATCCATCCATTTTTGTGTCAGTTATTCAAAGCCCTGTCCCAAAGTTGCCGCTCCATCCTTTTCCTGCTGAGGACAATGACCTCAGACTTGGAATAGCTAATTCTACCTGCCACTTCCCACTCAGCTGGAAACTATTCCAGTGCGAGCCAACAGAACCACATCATCTGCAAAAAACAGATACGATTCTGACCCCATCAAGGTGAAAGCCTTTCCCTACTTGGCTTAGAAATTCTGTCCATAAGAAACTCTACATTTTGTCACAATCAGCGACAAAATGTTTTTAACAAACAGTGACATTAAAAAATCATTAACAGTCATTAGTTATGTTATAGTGTGTTTATTTACCTGACTCTATTTTATGTATTATCATTAAGTATGTATTGTAATAATACACAATAACAACTGCATTCTGATGAAATCTGCAAAAGAAGAATTTTTATATTTTATTATGTATTTCAGTAAAGGTGTCATTATTACTCAGTGAACCCACTGTTTACCTGTTAGTTGCAGGCATTTAAGAAACATCCTTTAGCCCTGTGACACACTACACACTGCAAAAGTGAGACCTCACTATACTTGCATCTAATTGATTATATTTTAACCCTAACAACAGTTTTTTCTCCCAAACCTTACAAAGTGTTACATCCCCTGGCTTGCCTAGGTGATAGGAGGGACTAACGTAAAGTTAAAATAGTGAAAGAGGAGTGACGATGGAATTTTTTTAAAGGGTTATTTTCTGCTGGTTTGAAGTTCTGGTTCATACTGACATTTACCTTCAGGAAACACTAAGGCCAACATAACAAACAAAACATCCCTGATAGAAAATAAAAGGTACAAGAAAACAACATATACAACCTACAAGGATAACCTGCCTAACTAAAGTCTCTGTGTTAACTAAACAGCCCAGTAAGCAAAAAGGTTTTTCCACCGTCCTATTATACAGTGTTCAAAATAATATATACAATTATAATATATAATATATAACATTATAATTATAATTACCTATAGTCTAAATGACAATACAATTCCTAAATATTACAAATATTTAATAATAATAATAATAATAATAATAATAATAATAATAATAATAATAATAATAATAACATTTATTATCATCATCATTTAAAAAAATAAAAACGGACATTTTTTGTGTTCAGTTGCCAGGTGTGTGCACATGAGTTTTAACATCTTTCCTAGGCACTGTGTTTTTCACAGATTGTGTAGTCAAATGCTACACACAGTCAAGAAAGACTTTTTACCAACGGTTGTTTCAAAACTTATTCAGCAGTTAATCAGTCTATTTCTGGTGCAGACTATGACAGTCCAATTAAATCCAAAACAAATCAAGCACTGCTGCATTGTAGTATATGCACACACTAAATATAGATGCTACATTATTATTTCTCCTAGGTTTGAATTCAGTGAACTGATTAATATAGATAGTCTGGCAATTACGTTTTAAATCATGTTATGGTAGAATGCCATTAATTATTAAAGCAATGTGAAAACCTTTTAATATAGACTGTGTGATGAGTTCAATTCCAACATCAGGCTGGGGTCTTTCTGTGTGGAGTTTGCATGTTCTCCCCGTGTTTGCGTGGGTTCTCTCCGGGTACTCCGGCTTCCTCCCACCGTCCAAAGACATGCAGCTTGTGGGAATAGGTTAATTGGAAAATCCAAATTGCCATTAGGTGTGAATGTGCGAGTGAATGTGAGTGCGAATGGTTGTCTGTCCCTGTGTGTTGGCCCTGCGACAGACTGGCGACCTGTCCAGGGTGTACCCCGCCTCTCGCCCTATGACAGCTGGGATAGGCTCCAGCGCCCCCCGCGACCCTGAAAAGGATAAGCGGAAGCGAATGGATGGATGGATGGATGTGTGATGAGTACGTGATTACATTTTCAAGATTTTTGTCCAGCTTAGTTTGTACTTAATATATTACTGGCCTCCCCACACCCACACTCATGTCCTGACTGTGGGTGTGGTGAGTGTGAGTAATAGCCAATAGACCATCTCTTCCTATCTTCCCAGAGGGATCCAATAAGTTGAAGGAATTCTCCAAAATGATCTGGGGTGCGTGCATGTTAGTTATGCGTTGGTTATTTGTTAAACAGCATTTAGGTATAAAATGCATTCCTTGCCATTCACACACTTACGTGCTGAAGGCTGTTATGTGTGTGTGTGTGTGTCACCACACCTACAATAGAGACAGTGAGTTACAGTTCGTGCAGACAGACCTCTGAGTGCTCTCTGCCTCCACCACTGTATCCATCAGAGTTGTGATAGAGGGTTGTGAATTTGTCTCCTTTACTTAGATTTACTGAAATGATATACACTAACTGTCTGCTCTTGGCACAAATTTCAGACTGCGTTTTAAAATAAGAGCTCTTTGCAGCCTGAGAGCTGCAGAGAAATGATTGGAGAAATGTTGCATGAGGAGTTTAAACACTGCACAATATACAGTGGGTGACAGGCAGATAATACTGTCTTCAGAAAATTATTGCAGAGCTCGATGATTACACTCCTATTAAATTAGTTAGATGGAATTTTAAGGGTTTCGCCTCCTCGTTAAAAAGACATGAGACTCACTTCTATCTCGTGACTGATGTTTGACCTTATAATTTTGTCATTTACATATAACCTTAAGCTTTGCTGCACAGTTATCGTGGTGGCTTGTAGGATGACTGAGTGATGAGACCTCTACACCAACTAGGGCTACTCTGGTAGTAGGAGATTCTAAGTAAGACGTAAGACGATATTTATTTATGCTTTATATAATAACACATCTTAAACAGCAAAGAATTCTGCAGTCATTAAGTTGCAAATCACAAAAAGTTTTTTAGGTCAATGAGAAAAGGCAAAATATTTTACAGAAAGAAATCTATCTCTAGTTTAAAAGACAATAATTACGGCTGCTAAGAGGAAGAAAGAATTAATTGTATTACAGTATGAGGTCATTATTTAAACAGTGCCTGGAGGTAACAGGCCAAAATGCATTAGTATAAATGAAAAATCCCCTGTACCTTGTGATAAGACCAAAAGGTATTGAAGAAGATGAATAGCCTACAAGCAAAACCTTAATTGCTATTATGACAAAGGACTATTAATAACAATCAGCAGAGACATTTCTTGCAGCCTCTCTCCATTCTTCTTTAATGCCACGGACATAACATTCAGCGACCCTTCCTTTCTGTCCCGTGAAGACCTTTTATCATGTGACTGTCATTTTTTTTAATGTACACCTACAATAACAGATTGTTATGGTCGTGTTATAGTTTCTGTTAAATGGAATCAAACTCAAACTTTTGTTTGTGTGAGTCAAATTTAACCACCAAGGTGTTCGCCAAAGATCCTTCATCGTCTTTTTTATTATCAGTGCACATGCTATATCTGTATACAGTTTCCAAAATATAAAGTTTCTTTTATATCTGTTTTGTTAACAACATTTTGTCTATATTTTGTAACAGTCAAGATTGATTAAAATAAAAAAAAAATTATTTCCATGTGCTTTAACTGCCTTTCTTGATTCTTGTGATATGTGGTATGTAATAAATCGATACAATTTAATACCTTAAATACGAATTGATTTTCACAGTAGTATTACTTTTAACAAGAGTTCCCCAGTTTTTTTTTAATTAGGCTCTAATTCTAATCTGTCCTCCCAGCTTTCCCTGTACCTGATTATTACTCTCTGCTTCCCTCACTTGGGGTGTTTATAGTCTCTGAGGAGGTTGCTGTCCTCTTGGTGACAACTAGAAGAGGACAACCCCATCTACAATGGCGACCCAGCCATCTTAGCCAATCACAGAACAAGCTGGAATGAGGGGGAACATCTTGATAGCTTGTCTGTTGCAGTCAAGACTCTGACACTACAGTGAGTTAACCTTGATTTCCCCATCCTCCACCACCAGCTCAAGCCAGTTCTGTCACAACCTATAACTTGCTACAGCCTACTAAAGAGCAATCAGGTAAGACTTGCATGTCATTGGTCTGTGGGAGGAAGCTGCAGTACCCGAAGAGAACTCACGCAGACATAGGGATAACACGCAAATTAGACTGGATTTGAACCCAGGCCCTTCTTGCTATGAGGCAACTGTGCGAACTGCTGCACTGGCCACTGAAAACTCATAATCCACCAATGCAAAGTGAAGGCTCAC